>NC_085030.1:13392865-13478400 GCF_963692335.1 Osmerus eperlanus
GACTTACATCCTCTTGAGCTTCTTGTAGGGGGAGAAGGCCCCGGCAGGAACACTCTTGATGAGGTTCTGCTCCAGGCGGCTGGGGAGGGAGGAGACAGGGGGGGGGGGGGGGGGGGAGAGACACAGCTGGTCAGAGAGCAGGCGGGGCGGGAGGAAGGGTGTGTGTGCATCCCCCCCCCCTCTCCCCGGCCCGATGGGTGACACTCGGCAGTGAGATAGAGATATCTGCAGTGTGGAGGGGAGGGCTGGAGGGGGGGGGGGGAGAAAGAGGGGTAGAGAGAGAGGGAGAGAGAGAAAGAGAGAGACAGAGAGAGAGAGAAAGAGGGGTAGAGAGAAAGGGAGAGAGAGGGGTAGAGAGAGAGGGAGAGAGAGAAAGAGAGAGACAGAGAGAGAGAGAAAGAGGGGTAGAGAGAAAGGGAGAGAGAGGGGTAGAGAGAGAGGGAGAGAGAGAAAAAGAGAGAGGGAGGGAGAGAGAGAAAGAGAGACAGAGAGAGAGAGGGGTAGAGAGAGAGGGAGAGAGAGAAAAAGAGAGAGGGAGGGAGAGAGAGAAAGAGAGACAGAGAGAGAGAGGGGTAGAGAGAGAGGGAGAGAGAGAAAAAGAGAGAGGGAGGGAGAGAGAGAAAGAGAGAGACAGAGAGAGAGAGGGGTAGAGAGAGAGGGAGAGAGAGAAAAAGAGAGAGGGAGGGAGAGAGAGAAAGAGAGAGACAGAGAGAGAGAGGGGTAGAGAGAGAGGGAGAGAGAGAAAAAGAGAGAGAGACAGAGGGAGGGAGGGTTTGGGTAGGGACAGCTGAGGCAAGCCAGAGTGGACAGCGACGTTGACGTGGCAACGACTTGCCCTGCAACACCACGCCCACGTATATCTGTCACCCTGAGTGACGGCCAGCTTCAAAGCACATGGTCCCCGCCCCCTGCACGTGCCATTTCCTCCTCCATCGCTCTCTCTCCCCTACCCCCTCCCTTCTCTATCGGCTACGTCCTCTCTCCCTCCCCCCTGTATTATCCCCTCTCTCTCCTCTCTGCCACGCCCCTTCCCTTCTCCAGACATCACAGTCACAATCCATACTGCTCTCTTACCCCCTTCCTTCCATCCATCCAGTTAGCCTTGGTCTCAATCATGAACCGCGAAGAGATTCATGGACACCAAGCTAACTATGACCCTGTTCCAATCTGACATCCACACAATACGTGTTATTGTGCTCTATGAGGCCACCCTATGGCTTCATAGCCATTTGTTTCAGGGCTATAGCCCTATTACAGGGAGTCAGGTGGCTGAGCGGTTAGCGGTTAGCCGATTCCCGGCTGTGCAAAATGACATTGTGTCCTTGGGAAAGGCACTTCACCCTACTTGCCTCGGGGGGAATGTCCCTGTACTTACTGTAAGTCGCTCTGGGTAAGAGCGTCTGCTAAATGACTAAATGTAAATGTATTTCTAGGTACTGAAGGATCCCTCTGCAGATTGGAGTTAGAGACTGCCTTGGGCATTCCCCTCTGTGTGAGGCGAGTACATGTTCATTCTAACCTAGATTCTTCCCAACCATTTGAAGAGAGACAGACTAACAGTTAAAGAAGAAATACCTTGAAAACTGGAAAAATGTAATTGTCAAAAGAAGCTCTAACGCTTCTTGGGCCTGTGTAGACAGTGGTTTGCTAGGTGGCTTGTTCCTGGCCTGTTCATGCCAGTGATGGAAGTGTTTTATTCTGGTGAGGGAAATCAACCTGTTCTGGTTCATGAAAAACCCTCATTCAACACAAAGCACTAACAATATGGCAAATAAGTCATACAAACAGTTCAACACGAGGTTTGAACCTCAGAAAACACAGAGAACATAACATGTTTTAGCAGTTTTTATGTGCTTCTCTTTGGTCTCCAAATGTCTGGGTGGAAGATATCAAACTCATAAGATATAATTTGTGTGCAGGAGCTTTTGATCTGCATTGAATGCCAAAACAGATTCCAAATCTACTGATATTCAAGGATATTTATCTGTGGATTTACCATAGAAGAGTTATTTAAGATATACATCTTCTGAAGTTCAAAAGATAAGAAATTTAAATTAAGTAAGCCTCAGTGTAACTGTAATGTAATCGATGTTTTCCACATTGACAGATAGTGTGTTGTGTGACACAGTGTTACTGTTTTATTGATAGTTAATTAAGGTATAATTTCTAATTACGTTGGATTTGTCAGACATTGTTGATTTGTCATTAGAGTAAAAGCAACATCGAGATGTAAATAGAAAATTGAAAGAGAGAGACAGTAAGTGACAGTGTGAGATCTACAGAGAGAGAACAGGGAAGCACAGATATCTCTCATACATCATTTCATTAGTGAGTATTGTTTCTGGCTCTAGAAGCCCTGTGGTAACATATCTTTCCTCTGCGTAGCCATTTGTTATGCAAAGGTCGCCAAGTAGTTGGATAGAACCAGTACATATCCATGCAATTACCCACCTGTCCTTTCCCAAAAACAAGAGCACCAATCAATATTTACTGTATATCAAATACCCTGGCTGAAGGGTGTGTGTGTGTGGTGACACAGAGGGGAAATTAAATTAGCCGGAGGCATTGGGTGTAGGCTACATATTGTCTGTGTGTCTGTCTAACTTTGTGTGTGTGTGTGTGAATGTACGTCCACAGGAGGCTGTGCGAGTGGGTGTACATTAGAGGGAGGCTGGGCTAGCCTTCTTGACATGGTGGTTTTAACTTCTTTTTAATGAAAATGTAGAGTAAAAATAAATAAAAACGACATGTTAAACTCAGCGCTTCAGTTTGCATGAACTGCATCTGGGCCCGGGACATAAAAGAACGGAAGACCTGTCGGGTTCAAGTTGGGCTCGGTCAAACTACGACTCTCTCAGACTCGTGTCGGGTTCAGACAGAAATATGGGGCTTGAGCTACACTCTGTGTTTTAGTCCAGCACATGAATTGCACCTGGCTAGCGGTAGCAGTATTAGCTTGTTAGCTTCCCAGCGAATGGGTTTTTTAAGAGCAGAGACACGGGCACTCCAGCAACACACTAAGGAAATAGTATACAGAACAGAGTGTCAATAGGTGCTTTCTGTATGTCACCAGCTAAGTAAGCAGTGTTTTCAACTGCAATGTTCTTCAGCCCTGACTCTTCTTTCAACCTGCCATGTTCTTCAGTCCTTGTGTACAAATCTTGAGAGATCTCAAAAGATGTGAGAAATCCTGGAGGAAGTTATAGGCTAAATACAATTCTGTTCAATCATACTCTTAGGAGATTAACAGTCGAGTGTGAAAAAAGTTTGTCTCGGGCAGGTCAAGATGGGACTCACATCTCTACGATCCCCTCTGGCAGGTTGGCAGGGATCTCAGTCAGGCCCTTGCGGCGACAGTCCACAATGTTGTTGTTGCACGTGCAGGTGGGGGGGCAGACGGACGCCTGGGGTACACAGGAACGAGGCTCCCCCTGGGCCGGGCCTGAGAGGAGGAACGTCGCGGTGGGGGGGGTGGGGGGGGGGGGGGGGTGGGGGGGGGGGTGGGGGGGGGGGGGTGGGAACAGACATAGAGGTAGTGTTAAAGTACCCAAAAAGTGAGATAGATAGACAGGGGACCGAAATGGAAAGGGGGGGGGGGTTATAAAACGAGGCAGAGAGGTAGTTAGAGAAAGAGAGAGGGGCGACTTTATGCACACAATATAAACGTAATGAAAAGATTAAACCGCCATGATGCACTGTCGAGTCAGCTTAATACAGACCTTTGTAAAGGCAGCATCATTCACACTAAGACGTTCACAAAAGGCACAGTGCGAGTCGCTGACATTTAAAAAAACAGTGTGTTTATCAGGGCTAGTAATAAAGTAGGGTTAATCACCAATACAGGGAAATTCTTTCTGCAGCTTTACTGTTTTTATTAGCTGCTTAGTTAATTAAGACCGGAGCTCTAATGCAGAAAGCGATACACCAGACAACCCTGGGAAGATACATCAGCTGATTAATGTGTAGAAGGAGGAGGAGGAGGGAGTGTGTGCGGGAGTGTGTGTGTGTGCACATTTGCAGGTGGCTAATCAACTGACTCAAGCGGCTTTTACCAATTATATCCTGCAGTCAATATTATGAAGGTGTCGCGCTGATTCAGAGTGTTCGCTCTACGCCACAATAAAAGACCCAAGCATTAGGAGATAACGAGAGCTTGTTTTAATGACTGACTGTACAGGTCATTTACCTGAACGGGGGATTTGGAAGTGTGTCTGTAAGTGCAAGGGTTAGTGGGCAGAGAGGCGAGAGCAGATCTTGCACATCGTTCTTGTTGAGGTGAACTCGACACACCGCTCTTTAAGAAAACCCTCGACATCATTTCTTGAAGAGAACAATTTCGTACTTGGATATTTTGGACATTATATGAGGAGGGAACATTTTAGCAGCCGAATATTTTCAAGCATAAGATCAGATCATTTTGCTCCTGTAAAATAGGTCCCTGTGCTCCCAGGTGGATGTGTGTGTGTGGCCCTGGAAGTGGGTGTGTTTCTTGTCCAGGTGCTGTCTACCTGTGCAGGTGAACTCCTTCTTCTGGGCATCAGGAACGTTGAGGCCCCTCATGTTGGCGGGAGCCATGCATTGGGTGAAGGGCGCCAAGCCCCGCCTCTGTCGTAGCCAATCAGAGAGCCAGGCCAAGTGGCAGTCGCAGTGCAGGTTGTTAGAGTGCAGACGACTGCAGATAGGAAGACAGAGCGAGCGAGCGAGCGAGAGAGAGAGAGAGAGAGAGAGAGAGAAAAGAGAGAGAGAGAGAGAGAGAGAGAGAGAGAGAGAGAGAGAGAGAGAGAGAGAGAGAGAGAGAAGATCAACGACAACAAAGCTATGTATTATTATTTTTTTACTGTTACTGGAAAATAAACAACTTTTGTCTGCTGAAGACGCAGCAAAGACAGAAGGAACGCCTCTGTGTCTGTGTGGGGGGTGGTGGGGTCAGGGTCCTTTCTGTAAACCCAATTGACTGAGCCTGCCAGTGAGGCAGTGGAGTGTCAACATTGTGATTATGACAACGTGCCCTTGGGTGAGAAGCCTCGCGCGTCACATCTGAGATGGTCGTGGAAGATGTGGCTAATGTGTTGTGTCACCCGCCCACGTAAAAACAACGACAACAAAAAACACTTCTCATTCAGCAAACTCGTCTCCTCAACGTCTTGAGGAGATGCCCCTAACCGCCCCTAACCGCTCAGCCACCTGGAGTCAGGTGGCTGACCGGCTGTGCAAAATGACGTTGTGTCCTTGGGCAAGGCACTTCACCCTACTTGCCTCGGGGAGAATGTCCCTGTACTTACTGTAAGTCGCTCTGGATAAGAGCGTCTGCTAAATGACTAAATGTAAATGTCTTCAATGGTGTGGCCCCTCCCTCTAGGAGGACACACAAGACTCGAGACAGAGAGACAAAGACAGAGAGATAGACCGAAAGAGAGTAAATGTGTGAGAGCTAGAGAGAGAGAGTGACAAAGAGAGAGAGAGAGATGAACAAGTAAAAGAGAGATTAGATGAGAGGGAGAAAGACTCATGTCAGCAAATCAAAAAGGCATGGTACCCTTTTGAAAAGCCCCCTGAATAAAAGATGGTGTAAATCCTGTTAGGGGACAGAGATTGCTCATCGGGTCTCGCAGCGGGGGCCATGGTTTTAATAGAGCTCTTCTCATCATAAATCCACTTTCTAACCCCCCTTCCCCCTCTTATTCTGGATTAATTACAGACAAGAGGGATTACGGAGATGGAAGGGTAAAACACACACTGTGATGGGAGCATAGGGCTCACACTGCGCCCAGTGTGTGTGTGTGTGTGCGATATGTGCTGGATATAGATGTTATAGTGAAGCCCATATAGATAACACTCCTTACCCAGCATGTGTGGTATTGAGACTCCTAGGGATTTTAGACCACAAAATGGATTTGGGCTGTTACATCTTCAGATAGGCTGTCTGAGTTGAGTTATCAAACCCTATTATGTTGGAACATGCTTGCTGAGATGTACTTCTGTCTAATCTTCTATTATTTCGAAAGAAATTAGAGAGGATGACGTTGTCATTGGCAACAGAACTCATCTGTTTGGGTTGTGTTGCTGGAACAGGTGGGGCCCTTTCCTGTGGAAGCAAATGGAGAGGCCACCTTCTCTGTGGTTTTAAGGTATTTTACTGCATAGGTGCTGAGCTGGTAGTTTTAGATGATTTTACTCTTAAATTGAGAATTTGAGCCGAGAGTATTTTTATGGATTATAATCGGACTCTGTAGGGCACATTATAGGAGTCAGGTGGCTGAGCGGTGAGGGAGTCGGGCTAGTAATCCAAAGGTTGCCAGTTCGATTCCCGGTCATGCCAACTGACGTTGTGTCCTTGGGCAAGGCACTTCACCCTACTTGCGTCTGCTAGAGCGTCTGCTAAATGACTAAATGTAAATGTAAATTATATCGGTGATCACTGACCAATGGTATGTTTCATCACTATTTTTCCTTTTTATTATTTCATAAATTTTTCTACTAATTAACTATTCGATTTTTAAAAAGGTTGATAGAAACAACCATTTAAAATGTTATAAGGTGCACAATTGTTCAAAGAAATACTTCTCCTAATGCAATTTTCTTTCCTACGCACAACCACAAATTCTTCAGGGAATCCATCTAAGTCTGTAAACACTCTCAAAACATGAGAGAAATTCTAGCAATTTCAGATTAGGAAAAATATATCAGATAAGAAGGATTTGATGATTTTAATTAACATTTTTATCTCAGTCTGCTTTTTCTTTGAAAGAAATTTAGGACATTTGTCCTCCAAATGTTCCCCAGCTCTTTCCCCATCCGACCCCAGATTATTGTAGAGAAATATAATCAGCCAATCAGTAAAAAATTGTTGTCTATCATTTATCAACAGATGACGTCTTTGAATAAAGTCTACTGAGCCAGTTCAGCTTGACCCTTCTTCTGGCAGCATGCTGCTTAACAGATGGCAGAATCATTAACATATGTTCAACTTGACAATTGTCTCATGTGTCATTCCAAGGCTCTTGAGGCTTGGAATGACTACATTCCAAGCCTTTGACTACATTTACACCTTTTAAAAGGAGCCAATTTTTTCCCAAATCTAAATGGGTTCATTGGTTCAAATTTCCCATGCAGAGTCCAAGTTTCTCAGAAGCAGGACTCCTCTTGAATCAAATGATTGTGTTAGTGATAGGGACACAATCAGAGCAGGACTAGTCCTTGAGCAGCGAGCGTCCTGACACGCTCTTCACTGGTCTGGAACACTGAGGGGCAGCAGTGTACAGACATGTCAAGTTTTGTTATGGGGCAGCAAATTAAATGCAGAGATCTTGTGGACAGAAAATCCAACTGCGATTAAATAGGGTGGAGTGGGGGGGGGGTAACCGGAGGGCCTGAGCTTGCAGAGAGATAATTCAACGCTGACCAGGTAACAGGTTGCCTAGCCCACTCAGCAAAATGATCCCTGGACCAGTGAGGCCGAGGTGGGAGGGGGCCATGACCAACCCCCTGGGGCCATGACCAACACCCTGGGGCCATGACCAACACCCTGGGGCCATGACCAACACCCTGGGGCCATGACCAACACCCTGGGGCCATGACCAACACCCTGGGGCCATGACCTTGGGCCTTTACCGCATACAAAAACAAAGTGAAGCATTTTCTTTTAACCGTTCGGCTGTCTCAGACCCCCCACATTGCGAAGGTTAAAAGAAAAAAATATATATTTGTTTTTGTATTGGGTAAAATTGGGTAAACACAACAATGGTTCGTTATGAACCTTTGGGTCATGTGACCCGAAGGCAGCACAAGGGTTAACACTGCAAGTACAAGGGTTGCCCCCGGTCCAACTGAATCCAGTTGTAGGACTGTGTGAGTTTGAGACATGTGGTTAAGAGCATACGTGTACTTTAAGAGAGCATGTGTTCGCCTCATGGTGTGAGAATAACAGAACATGTTTTTCAAGAGTCAACAGTGAAGTCTGTGCCTTGAGGCTGTGGTGGTTCTAATATGTTTATAAACACCCATGAGCATGAAACGACAATGGGTTCGAGAAACCACTCATCATTGGATAATTAGACGTTCTGAGACACATCCCATTTCCCAGCATCTCTTTGGTGTCGTTCTTGGAGTCATACTCACAGTGTCCGCAGCTTGGGCATGTGGTTGAAGCTGGAGAGAGGGATGAGTGTGATATTGTTGTTGTTGAGGGTACTAAAACAGAGAAAAGAGAGAACACAAAAAAGATACAGGGAAGTAATTATATTAGAAAACAATGCACAATGAACATGATCCACCATACAGATATCCTTAAAAGCCTTGGGATCGAGAGACAGGATATCTGTGTAAACCCATTTGCTGTAAGTTTTCCACAGCTATTGATGTTACAGAGACATATCAATGTGTGATGTACTGTCCTCATGTTCTGCGTGTTTTCATTTGTTACCGGTAATGTGTGATTTTGTGTGTACTTAAGTCTCTGTGTGTGTGTCCACAGCGGCGTATAATAAGCTTTAACACATGGCACAAGAATCTCATCACTTGCAGTGACTGGAGCAGTCATTAGATATGACAGCCCTACTCGCAGCCTCACTCCTCCTAGCACATGGTGTTATTAGGGATACTTTGCAGTCTCAATCTAGTGAACTAGCCATTGTAATCAAGTTTACAGTGTGTTTGTGTGTGTGGGTGGATTTGTATGAGAGCATGTTGCTTGACTATCGCTGCTAATGGGTTTTATATTGATTGTAGAATCTGTGTTAGGACTTCTGGTTTGTAAAGAATATGAAAGAGCAAAGGCTATGTACTGTAGGACTGCTGTACTGTATGACACTGTGCTGACACTGTTTAAGATGTGGACATGCAAGAACTTCTGACTGGCTAATTCACTTAGAATAAGATAATAAACGACAAAAAAAAGAGGATGGATAAGACCGCCTTTTAATACCGGCTCTATTTCTGTGGTACAACTTGGAACTGTGACAGCGGAAAATCCCCTTTCAGGTGCCCGTAATGCTTGAGAGTTAAGCCTGTGTGTAAAAAAAAAAAAAAGAAAAAGAGAAAAAAAACCATAGCTGTGGATTTTCAATTATGTTTTTAAACTGTATCTTGGTTGTGGTTAGGCGAGAGTTCACTTCAGAATTAAGGAGAGGAATAAAAAATAAAGAAAATGGCAAATAATTATTGTTTTTCCTCCTCTTGGTCTCATATACCAGGGTGAAATAATATTACTTGACCAAGTTGACCAAATGCAGTGAGGAGAGTAACTCAGAGAGACTAAATGAGTCAAGGCCAGGGTAGCTCTGTGGCTTTTAACGCTGACAACATGGCAGATGGAGAAAGAACGAAGAGGAAAATAAGGGAGGGGGAGGGGAGAACCTTCATTAAACCCTGTAGCCTAATACAGTGCCACACCATCTAAATTGTGGTGGAGTCAGGTGGCTGAGCGGTTAGGCAATCGGGCTAGTAATCTGAAGGTTGCCAGTTCGATTCCCGGCCGTGTCAAATGACGTTGTGTCCTTGGGCAAGGCACTTCACCCTACTTGCCTCGGGGGGAATGTCCCTGTACTTACTGTAAGTCGCTCTGGATAAGAGCGTCTGCTAAATGACTAAATGTAAATGTAAATTGGAAAAGTGGCTTTTGCCCAGGAATGACTCCCACGTATCTCCTCCACCCCCATCCTTGGTCTCTAATCCTTTGTCTTTAATTTCTCCCTCCCTCCCTCCCTCCCTCCCTCCCTCCCTCCCTCTCGCTCGCTCGCTCCCTCGCTCTTTCTCTCTCCCTCTGTCTCTGTGTGGTCTGCCCAGGAGTTATTGGGTGATTGGTAGGAAGGTGCAGCTGACAGAGTAAAGAACAAAAGATTGTGTGATTATGTGTCATCCTCAGGAAATGTCATCCTCAGGAAATAGACTGAAGGATGGACACACGGGGCTTTAGTAATGCAGGAGGAAACTGAAGCCACAAACGAGTTAGTGGCTCGCTAGCTTAGCCTACTCTATCCATATTTACAAGACAAAGGAGTGAACAGTTAGCTGGCTTACGCTATAAATACTCTTGATATACTGTAGTTAGAAGCTACTTATCTTAAGCCTACTATATCCATATTTCAACAAGGCATAAGCCTGGTCCTTAAGGCCACATTGGGGGAATGGATGTGACAGACTTCTTGTACATTTACTGTCTCTGGGTCAGATATGTGTGTATAAGGATGCCTGTGCTTTTTGAAAGTGACTAGTACTCTGGGGGTTTCACTTCATCCAGTGAGAGATGGCCCTGGGCTGGGGGTGGGGGTGCTGGTAGTCTTCTGGAGGTGTATACCAGTGTGTTTGTGTGTGTTTCTATTAACCTGGGGGGGGGGGGGGGTTGTGGGCCTCGGCAGGCAGTGATGGAGGGAGGTCTTTATATGGCAAAGAACAGTGTGTGTGTGTCTGTGCGCACACACACACACACACACAATCATAAATGTCACTTTCAGGTTAACATCGTGCCTTTTCTCTAGTCTTCACTCAGGAAATACTTACAATCTCTGCAGCATCACTTTAGCCTTGTCTTCTGTGAGTAAACATACTTGTGACAAATATCTGGGTAATATCTACAAGTGGTACAGCAGGAAAACACACCTATACATCTCCATTACTTTTCTCCATGCTTACGTGGAGCCCGATCAATACAGCAATACTGAATTACAACGCACAGTAACTCAAAACAAGTGCTTCATGTTTAGTGAACAGTGGCTTCATGCTTTTATTAAAAGGTAAATTGATTCGGTTGTAAAAAGGTTTTCCCTGCTCCTAATTGCTCACGTTGTTTTATCACAACGTTTGAAACGGCGGCAGTCGGCAGGGTTTGGAGTTGAAGCTGGCGTGCAGTTAAGTTCTCCAGCCCCCCTGCTCAAGTCCTGTAACACTGGAGGTCTTTACTCTGCTAGGGTGAAGCAGCGTTCCCACAGTGGCTGAAGGGCCGGCCTGGGGCCTGGAGGGGCTCTGAGAGGCTCTTTGCCTCCTCATTAGGGCATCTTGGAGGACCCCGGACACTTCACCGGTGGGGAGGAGGGGGGTGGGGGGAGACTGCACCGAGGAAATTGGAAACTGTGGCCTAGAGTTAGGTTCTTTGAGTGTGTGTGTTTGTTGTACGTACCCATGTGTAAAGGGGAGGAGGATGGAAGGATCTGACAGGTGCTACTTGTACTGTGCATGTTTTGATTTCAAAACTGTCTTCTAGAAGTCCTTTTTAATGTTCAGGTGGGGTTAGAAGTGAAGTTTCCCCAAGACCCTACAACATCTTTGAGTTGATGTGGGTGGGCATGACTAGGGGTTAAAGAGTCCCTTCACTCCCTACCCACCCCTTCAACTCGCTAAACTGCCCTAAAAAGGGCAGTTTGTGTGTATGTGTGTGTGCGCCTTTGTCTGTACACAGAAAGGCTACTTTAATATCCTCAAGTGCTATGCACCCTCTGTTCCCTCCTCCCAGTGTTCTGACTGGTCCAGTTGCCCTGCGACTTTTTCAGCAACTTTTACAGAATGCTGCCATTCTAATCTGGGAACACGTATCACTGGCCAACATGAAATAACACTACAGAGGAAACTGAGAGGCTGTCCAAACAATACCACCCCAGTTTAGCTGGTTGGTCATTTCATTATTTGAAAGATTTGGACCCCGTTTGTACTTAGATCTGTGACGGTGAGACGGAGGCTTTGGGCCAGCGTTGGAAACACTTGCCTTTTTTTGGGGGGGTTCTGGTGTTATTTCTTGAACTCAAATAAACCAAGGGTGGACTGTGCTATACAACACGAGCTGTTGGCATTTAGACAGCAATCCCCTGACGTGTCACCTATTGAGATGAGAGACACTTTAAGGCCTTGGGAAATGAAATCTGTGACCCCTTCTTCTCCCCGGAGGACAGCATGGAGGAGATGGAGGGAGAGAGGAGAGCAGGAGGAGATGGAGGGAGAGAGGAGAGCAGGAGGAGATGGAGGGAGAGAGGAGAGCAGGAGGAGATGGAGGGAGAGAGGAGAGCAGGAGGAGATGGAGGGAGAGAGGAGAGCAGGAGGAGATGGAGGGAGAGAGGAGAGCAGGAGGAGATGGAGGGAGAGAGGAGAGGAGAAAAGCAGTAGGAGTTTGGGGATTTAGCTGTGTGATGCCAACAGTCACGGCCAGGTAGGAAAGACAGTGACGTGGGCCCACTGATATAGGCATTACAGCTTCCAGGACAGACCGAATCTAAGTTGCTCTCCTTCCATCTAGACCAGTTTCCTCAGCCTTCCTCACCCCTTCTCTACAGGCTCTGTTGAAAGAGGTAGATCATTTCCTACTTTGTTCTCTCCCCTGTTCTTGGTCCTGCTGTGAGTATGTGCCTAAAAAGGGGCTTGGTGGCAAAGTCATTTCCTGACATGGTAAAGTCCTGTTTTCTGTTTGGATAACATCAAATATACAACCCTTTCTTCTTTCCCCCAGTAAAAACTTTGCTTCATAATCCTTCCCTTTCTCGTTTTAGTTCCATCTCACTCACAAACAACACACAAGGACCTACTGGCTGTAGACAGACTCAATCCAACAATGCTGAGGTAAAGTGTTATGGGCACAGAGGGAGGCACACTGGTGTAGGAATTAAAAATGCATGGAATATTTGATTCTCTCCGTTTCTCTTTCTCCCTCTCTCTTTCCCTTCTATCTAGGAGCTTGCGTGTGATGGGGTAGTGGAGATGGTTTGGCCACTTCACACACGTAGAAAACAAAACAGTCAACCTCGCACAACAAGGGATGGGATCTTTGGTCTGATGGTTGGTGTTGGCTCCATGAGCAGGAGAACATTTTTTTAAATCCCTGTCAGCACACCAAGTAACTAACCACACAAACGCCTAAATCCAGAAGGCACAGTGTGTATTATGTTGATCTTGAGAAGCCGGGATGACAAGAAGGACATTGGTAAGACCTTGGTTAGGACAAGTCACCTGACAGCGACCCCTAAGCCAGGGTTGAGCTAGCTGCAAAGGGGCAGCCAAACCCCAAAAGATATTTCGATCCAGTCCACATATCAGAAAACATTATTCAGGACTAATCCGTTTAGGTTGAGCTCAAACGGCCGCTCTCCGTGCCCCCGCGCGACAGCTCTGGGACGAGACGCGGCCACAGAAATGTGCCGGTCGATTCTGGTGGGAGCCGCAGATCATCTGATATGCCAGGGACAGATCCATCCACCTCCGTAAAAGTCGTCCCGACATGCACGGTCTCGACCACATCTCACATCGCAAGTAAGCCAGACAATGCCTGTTAAGGAGTAGCGTCACACATATGTGATTCTGAACATTCCAACCGACTATTTTCCGATAGACAAAAAATAAATGACAAACGCTATAGTATGGCTTCAAAATTTACAATTAGGAGGCTAACAAGTAACACTAGCAGGTAGTAGCATTGCTACGAGTATTATGCTAGGTTGCTAGGTAACGGAAGCTAACTAAAACTAGCTAGCTTCCGTTTTGGAAAAATAACTCGCTCCTTAAAAGGTTAAAAGTTTAAAGGCACGCCATCACCAAGCACTTAAGCGCTCTTTCACACACACACACACACACACACACACACACACACACACACACACACACACACACACACACACACACACACACACACACACACACATACACACACACACACACACACACACACACGCACGCAGGCACGCACGCACACACCAGGGGTTAGCAGAGAAGTACAGTCCTACTGGACCATGGATGTGCGTGTAGCTGGAGCGTTTCTCTCCCACTAGATGTTTAAAAACATCATTAAAGTGTCATCACGTTGAAGATGGCATCTGTAACTTCAGAGGAATAAGATGCCGACAATCAACCCAGAAGGCATGAAATCCATTGCCTAGCAACCTTCTCTTACAAGAGAACATCCTTGTTGTCTGAGGGCCAAATTTGGGAGTACAGGACTTCCCAAGTGGTTCCAAAACCAACTGTCAGATAGTATAAAACAAATCAGGGAGTAAGAACGAGCATTTAACACTGACGAGGGGCAGAGTGGATCCATTAACGTGGTTACAATACTTTAGCCAACTTTGTGCGGTTGAAGGGAAAGAGGAGGTTACAGCCAAAGTTGTCAAGAGAATGCAGAGTGAATGCTTTGACAAACGACAGTATTTGGCGAGGGTTGGGTGGATGGAGGGATGAAAGGAGGGCAGACTGCTGTAATGGACAAATGTAAGAGTTTTTTTATCGATGTAAGATGGGGGAAAGTCACCTTGAGGCACAGTGGTTCCTCACTTCCCCTTCTCATCATAAACGTCAGAAGCTGGCAGGCTCAAGAACCTTCTCGTTCAGAGCCAGAAACATTTCTGTTGAAAAGTGGTCATAAAATATGCAGGGGTCCCTTCGCTCCAGAGAGTGCACTGCTGGTCGGACAGGAGTGAGTGTGAGAGTGTGTGTGTGTGTGTGAGATGGCTATGCACCACTCTGGTAAAAGCACAGGGGGTTCCAGAAACAGCCTGCAGACAAACTCTGAAACTCCTTTTATAGAAACTTTTGCTTGAGATAGCTCTTGGATATGCTAATACAACCCTTGATTCATCTAAGCATTTGTCCAACAATATTTTGTATTTAAGGTCAAATAATGGTGTACATTAACAATGAAAATGATAAAAATACAAGGATATGACCTTTGGAAAATATATTCCTACATTTATGTACTGTATATAATTTTTTTTATTGCCCTTTTTAAATCCAATTCATTTGTCGGGCGGAACTGGTGGGAGCTCAATGCGGTGGCTCATAGTAAAGTAGATATTCACATCAAAACGCTCTTTTGCATGTCCAAGTAGATGATTTTGAACGACTTCTATGAATAATAATTTTAAAATCTGGACTTTACTAGTGCCACACGTGTTTCCTTTCCCTTGCAGTGTGTGTGTGCGTACGTGTGTGTGTGTAAGTCTACCAGTGTGCTGCCTACGGTACAGTACTAAAAGTTCATTTAGATGCAAGACATGTTCGATATGCAAGAATTCATTTAGATGCAAGACATGTTCGATATGCAAGAACGTCCAATAGAGCTTTGAAGTCATTAGTCCCATCATTAGCCAAGTTACGTTAAATCAAAATTACAATTCATCACCAGAAAGGGCCAATCATTTATTTGGTGATGCTTGGTGGCCATTAAACTGTACTCAGTCATTCGAAGTCACGCAGGCACACTTAATACGACTGCCGTGGTTAGCATTTAGTTTGTTGCTAAATCAGACACATCTAATTAGCGACTTGAGGGAATGCAAGGATTATCTTTTATTGTCAGAACTGACCGTGTGGGGAGTTCTAGGAGGACTAATATTTTGTCTTAGTTGTCTTTCATGATCGTAGGAGATCTCGCAGACATGCACCAATAGGTGCCAATATTTAAAATGGACCACAGGTTGTTGAGACATGAACCATCCATAAAACATCCCAAGTCAAGGGGAACCAGCTGCTCCCATGGCAGATCAAATAGAGGATCAATACATGATGTGTTCTTGAAAGGCCTAGTGGTTTTAATGCAGTGATATGGTTTGATCACATGGAGGAGACAGGAGACTATCTGGACCCTTCTGCAGGGTGGAAGAGGGAGCCTCCGTGAGCAGCTACACAACCGCAGCATATTCACTTCCCAAGAGTATGAGCGCATATGGCAATAAACAATCTCAGTAGCATTTGTACTCTCATTCTCATACAAAGAAAAACATTTTAACCAAAAAAATGTCAGTCTATACAGTCTAACCCTCTGAGAAATATTCACTAATTAAAAGAGGGGGGGGGGGGGGGGTTTGGGTTACTGCAATTACAGAATCATGCTCCATCCAATTATCTTACTTCTGTCACAGTTGCATAGACATCTGGGGGCATTATCATCTTTAAACAACACGCATCTACATCATCATCTTCAACCACACGCATGCACTCGTAATCCACGGATGGACAGTCGGTAATGGGGCGGTGGTGAGGCAGAGCAGAAAGTGCTGGATTATTCATGAAAATTGAATCTACACACATGAAGGCTTTTATAAGCCCCTGCTAGCTGGCGTGGTCATCCCTGACTCAAGCACACTGGCTACACCGGGCCATTTTGTGCTGTGGTCATGAAACCGGCCGCTCCAATGGGCTGAGCAGATGGTGCACACAGTGTGTGTGTGTGTGTGCGGCACAGACTCACGATACAGTGCCGTGTTACAAGAAGAGGGCGAGAACGCAGCCGAGCTTCCATTCACACCTTCACAGTTCTGTGTGCTTTTCCCTCTACTCTCTAATTACACTTTGTAACCCTGAACAGCATAACTGTTACACGCATGCAAATCATTGACGCGTTTTAAAACTGCAAGACAAATCACCTCCTGCTGGAAGTGGATTCTGTTCCTCATTTATGACAGCAGCTTTATTGGGAGGGTGGTGTGAGTGTGTGTGTGTGTGTGAGAGGAGGGGGGGTGACAGGGACACTTAGCCCCCTGCAGACCACCTGACAGATGGCTCAGTGTCCACCGACGACCTGACACTCTCCCCCCGCCTCCCTTGTCCTATCCTGAGCCGCTACCACACAGCTGCCTCGCTGCTCCCAGTGTTGGAGGAACAGCAGCCAAACTGGCGTTAGCCACAGTCTCCAAGTCCACGCTGAGTCTGTCAGCGAAGAAATACAATTCTGACAGGGTTTCAATCAGGACACACGTGTCACAGGCTCCTG
The DNA here is from genome assembly GCF_963692335.1 of Osmerus eperlanus. NCBI lineage: Eukaryota > Metazoa > Chordata > Actinopteri > Osmeriformes > Osmeridae > Osmerus > Osmerus eperlanus. The sequence continues at coordinate 13,409,544 of NC_085030.1, forward strand.
ACCTGCAGAAACACTTTGGTGCCGCGACGGCACACACAGCCGCTGAGGCTCTGGGAGAAAGTGAATAACAAGTACAGCAGCCAGCGAGACATATCCGCTAACTGTCACAATGCAGCGTGGGGAAGAGGAATGAGTGTCTGCAGAGCGGTCATCACACAGAGCGCTTATCACACAGAGCGCTCAACACACAGAGCGCTCATCCCACAGAGCGCTCATCCCACAGAGCAGCCCAGACACAGCAGCCCAGACACAGCAGAGTTTGGGAGGATGAACAGGTACATTTTGCTGCACCTTCGCAACCCGTTCTGCAAGGACATTCAAGACTAAACGTGCACACGCACACACGGACGCGTGCACGCACGCACATCCAGACATACACACAAACACACACACACACACACAAAAGAACCAGACAAAACTAGAACAATTGCAAGCAAGAACAAAACTAGAAAGAAAAAAAATGAGGAAAAGAAGGAGGGAGAGAGGGGGGAAAAAACTGCAGAAAGAAAGAACAGAGGGAAGAAACAGGCAAACGAGATAAAGGAGGGAGACAAGGAGGGAGAGCAAACAGGAAGAAAGGAAGACCAGGGGTGAGAGGATATCCCGGTCCGCAGGAAAAGGGTGACAGGGAGGAGAGGAGAGAGGAGGAGGGGGGCTGCCTTGCTACTCACAGTATCTCCAGATCACGGAGGGCTCGGAAGGCTCCATCTTCGATGCAGCTGATGTGGTTGCTGTCCAGCTGCCTGCGGAGGAGAGGAGAGGAGAGACAGGAGTCAGCGGCAGGTCTGTGAGCGCAAAAGGGGGAGGGGCCGGGGGCTACCATCCCAAAGAGGAGGGGGGTGGGGGGGGGGGGGTGAAGACGGGGGGGAGGTAGGTCGGGTGGAGGTGATGGGGAGGGGGGGGGGGGGACACACCGGCGCTGACATGCTAACCAGCGCTAAGGCAAAGCTCTCACCTCGCCGCGCTGCCTGCCAGCCAGCTGGGGGAAGAGAGAGAGGAGGAAGAGATGGAGGAGAGCAGGGGAGGAAGAAGAGAACCAACTGGCTAAAGTGGCCTGTCTGCTCTCAGCCTATCACCTCCCTCTGCACTCGCTGCCCTGTGAGAGGGAGAGAGAGAGAGGGACAGAGAGATCAAGATAGAGGGTGAGAGAGAGAGCCCATTTGGAGAGAGAGAGAGAGAGAGAGAGAGAGAGAGAGGGGGAGAGAGAACACAGAGAGAGAGAGAGAGAGAGAGCGCAGGATGCTGACTGTAGTGTGCAGCCCCCACATCTGTCTGGTCTCCGTAAATATTAATTGCATTTTCTCCCTCCCCCACTCCCTCCAACCTTTCCACCCTCTCCCTTTTCCCTGCCATTTTTTGGGGGCCGAAAGGGAGTAATTTCATTACATTAGAGCACCCAATCCATTACAAGCTTTTACTGGCCCTGTCACTGAAACAATTTCATTAAAGAAGAGGCTTCGTAAATCAGCCCCCGTCAAGACGCTGGACTCTGAGACGCTCGCCATGGCACTCATTCCTCTTCCCCCTTGCTCCCTTTTACTTTAATTTAAGTACGCCCCCCCCCCACACCCACACACACACACACACACACACCCCTGAACAACCCCTCCAGTCCTCGACTGCTGTCTCTCTCCGAAGCGAGATGAATGGAAGATGATTGGATACAAAGGGCAGACAGTCAGAAGGCTCTCTCCCGGGTCCTTTGCGTCGCAGCGGAGGCATGCGGGACATTTAACCTGTTACAGACAGACAGCGTGTGTGTATTGTCCGCCAGTGGCCATAAAGGAAGAAAAAGATCTGTCTGTCTTTAATCCTGCTCCTCCTCTACCTGTCTCCTCGGCGTATCTTCAGCCCTAATCCCTCTTTTAGCTGACAATCCCTGACGTTTGATTTGTTTTTTGCTTGAGTGAAGTCCCGGCTCTCTAAATGCAATCTCTTTATTCCTAATGCCTCTTTCCTTCTTCACTCTTTTTAATCCACGCTCTCTCTCTCTCTTGTGAGGCACCTGGTTTCCGACATGCTTTTATCAGCTCAGCAGAGAAGAGCGATTCCTCATCGTAGATCAGAGAGAGAGAAAGAGAGAGAGTGAGAGTGAGAGAAACATACTGTATGGCTGTCCTGTCACACAAAGGGATAGTTCACCCAAAATGTCAACAATATTTTATTTTGAAATGGAAACAAGGTAGACTGTCATCCAAGATTTGTTTTTCCTTTGATCATGTAGCATTTGCAGCTTTCCACTCAGTACAATCTCTAATCCTTCTACTAATTAAGACCCATGAGATACTTGGCAACTGATGGAATAAAACCCAAGCGGAGACAACCTATCAACACAGTTATTGAGATTTGAAAGGAATGTAAATCTTGCTTTGGCTTAATTAACTAAAACATCATTTAGGCCTGAAGTAATTTGTTAACTGCACCACAGTCAGATATTTAAAGAAACCCAAACAGAGATACGACCACACAAACTTCAGATGACAATGCTGCTTTCTGCTGTTTCAAAGTTACGTTTTCATAGAGATTCTGACAGCTGTGCACATTTAAACCGCTACAAGGAATAACATGACTTCTATCAATCCGAAGCAATGCCAAGGGCTATTTGTGTACGTGTGTTAGTGTGTACGTGCGTTAGTGCGTGTGTGTCTGTGCGAGTGTGTGTTTGGTGGTGATCGTGAATAGAGATCCCAAATTTAATTTCCTTCAATCCAATTACGTTGGCTCTTCAATCATCCCAGCCATAAGCACTATTGGCAGTTTAATGCCCCTATGCTGCCTCTAACCCATCAGCAGAAGCATGAAAACAGACTGGAGAAAACAGAGAGCAATAGTGGACCTACAGGCACACACACAAATACTTACGCAAAAATGATCTCACACACATGTTCTGCATAAACACACACACAGAGAAAGATGTTCGGATAAACTTTCAGCTCCGACAGAATACTAAAACAGGAACTGATTAAGTGGGGGGGATGGATGTTCATCAGTGATGACAATGTGTACACCGTGAGATTAGTGTGGTGTGTGTGTACTGCATGTCTTACGTGGACTGGTGCGTGTGTTTGCCAGCGCTCACAGAGGATGTGTGACTGTTTGCGTTGGCGTGTAGACTTGCGTGCCTGCGCTGTGCATGTGTTGTCCATGTCTCTGCACCTATTTTTGAATCTCTGTCACTGTCAGAGTGTGTGCGTGTGTGTGTGTGTGTGTGTGTGTGCGCGAGCGTGCTTGTGTGTGTGTGTGTGTGTGTGTGTGTCAAAGAGTGCAGCAGGGAAAGAAAGGCACAAAGGAGAGCTGGGGATAAATCATGATGCTCCAGTGTTCTGATTAGCATGGAGTGAGGACAGGAGTGGCTGGTCCTCTGTCTCAGAGGACTGACAGGGGAGGACAGAGATGGATGGACCTGATAACTCTCTCTTTCTCCTCACTTCCTCCAAACTGGGTGTCTCTCCGGCCGGCCGGCTGACCCCCTCCTGTTCTATCCAGCCCAGTAACATGGGCGTTGACTCACCAAATGCCACCATAAAGCAGGCGTCAAGATTCCCCATCAACAGGGAGTCAGGTGGCTGAGCGGTTAGGGAATCGGGCTAGTAATCAGAAGGTTGCCGGTTTGATTCCGGGATGTGCTAAATGACGTTGTGTCCTTGGGCAAGGCACTTCACCCTACTTGCCTCGGGGAGAATGTCCCTGTACTTACTGTAAGTCGCTCTGGATAAGAGCGTCTGCTAAATGACTAAATGTAAATGTAAACAGTAATATGATATCATCTGTACGCCTAGAAATCTCAATGAAACACCTACGGATATTATGATGAATGTGTGAGAAGGGCTTGTTGTGTACAGTTGGAGAGTATTCAGTCGAGTGGACGGTTTGGTCTTCACGCTGAGAGAGGGGACGCTGGGATTAGGGTGTAACATCAAAGGCTAAACGCCGCCATCTGCGACGACACGTCCACTGGTACGAGGCGGTCGTAAAGCAAGCAACGTATGCCAGGGTAAGTGCCCCCACACATAACTCAAACTAACTTACCCCTGAGCGTGCCGGACATAACTCAAACCAACAGCAAGCTGGCACAGCCTCCAGGCTAGGAGAGCATGAAGCGGCCAGCATTTTACAACCCCCAGGGACGAGAGACGCCCAGGTGGGAGAGGAGGGAGGATGGAGGGGGGAGGGGAGGGAGGAGGGAGGATGGAGGGGGGAGGGGAGGGAGGAGGGGAGGGATGATGGAGGGGGGAGGGAGGATGGAGGGGGGAGGGATGATGGAGGGGGGAGGGATGATGGAGGGGGGAGGGAGGATGGAGGGGGGAGGGGAGGGAGGAGGGGAGGGATGATGGAGGGGGGAGGGAGGGAGGATGGAGGGGGGATGGGAGGGAGGATGGAGGGGAGGGATGATGGAGGGGGGAGGGAGGGAGGATGGAGGGGGGAGGGGAGGGAGGAGGGGAGGGATGATGGAGGAGGGAGGGAGGATGGAGGGGGGAGGGGAGGGAGGAGGGAGGATGGAGGGGGGAGGGGAGGGAGGAGGGGAGGAGGGGAGGGAGGGAGGGAAAGATGGAGAGAGTGGGGGCCAAGGAAAGGCGGGAACAGGAAGAGAATGGAACTTTGTAGGAGTGTAAAGACGACTGGGTTCTTCTCAGCTTTCATGGAAGTGATTGAAAGCATTAAGTGATTGAGGAGAGGTTGAGACAAGGGGGAGGCACAGAGGGAGGCTGCGGGAAGCTGGCTAGAGGCTGGGGGAGAAGGGGGGCTTCCTCATGGATTGAAGCCCATGGATTGAACGAAGTCGATTGACGGACAGACTGTGTTTGTGACTGACATGTCTGATAGTCAGCAGGCTGTGTAAGGAGCTGACACGATGTCGGCACCCAGCGAGCAGTGCATTCAACATCAAAATCCCAGGTACACACACACAAACACACACGCAATTATTTCTATCTCTCCGACACATACGCATAAACGTGACCTGTGGTATGTCTCACTGGTTCAGTAACAGGCTTTGCTAATTATCCTTGCCACTTTCTTGTCTTTTTGAACAAAAGGCAGGCAGTCTAATTGCTGAGTGAGTATATGCCACTCAAGAGTGTCGTTCAGAGTCCAAATAAGCTGCTTCAGGGTACCAGGGTGAGATTAGTGTGTTTGCATTGGTCTGTATAGGAAAGTGATTGTGTGCATGTTTTTTATGCATGCACCAGGGTGTGTGTGTGTGTGTGTACACATGTCCACAAGTGTGCGTTTGTATGTGTGTGTGTGCGTTTACCCCTGGGTGCAGCGCAGTGTCCCTACAGTAGCCTGTACAAAAAGAGCATTAGGGAGAGAGAGGGGAACACGTGAGAAAATCAATGGCTGAGCCCACAGGGAGCTGTCTGAAGTTTTTCTTCGAGAAAATGGAGGAGCCGACCCTTTGAGCTAATAAATCAGGAGTCACCTTGCAGGCTGCATGTATCCTGGGAAGGAGAGGAAGGACACAAGAGGCTGCTCACGACGCTATATAACTTATAAAACATATTTTACATGCACCACATCGTTTGCAATAAAATACACGTTTGTAGCTTTGTCAATGGGTACGTTTGACTTTATAAAAGAGGAGAGACGACCCAAAAAAAAAGAATTGAGATGTAATCAGTCAGTATACACATCCATCGACAGCACTGCAGTCGTCATCTTCTGCTACTCTGACCTGGGACCAGTGCTGCAGCCCCCTTCTTGGCATGACCTCCGCAGGCCAGCACAGCACAAACACCTCCAAAAGAATCTGTCCATTTCAGAAAGCTTGGATTCAGGGGACATTGTGTTTTATTAAAATTCAAATTAAAAAAGTTTTTTCATTTAATTATACAAAAATGACATTAAAAAAATATATATTGCCCAAAAAATGTATCTAATTATCTTGAGACAGTATTTGACTACAGTACATCAACGCTTCAGTCTGTTTCAGAGGAAGAAGCGCAGCACAGAATGAGGAATGGACCAGAGCTAGGGACTGGGCTGGGTCAGAAGTGAGGTTAGAGAGAGATGCATCACTGGCCCAACCTGTGTTGCTCAATCTGGGCCAGAAAGTCTCTTTCATTTCCACCAAAGGGCTGTCTGACAGGCACAGCCAAACAGCCAGGGCCACGATAAGTTAAACACACATATTTGATATCTTGGCCGTTGCTCACTAGCACGGAGGTCAGCAAACCCTGTTGTAATTCACTAGTAGCTTCAGATGGACTGTTCACTAACACGAATGACCCTAAGGTTCATGTCCAGCTCTATGGGCATACAGTATGTGAAGCCCTCCGTGACATTACTTGGAAAAAAAGGGCTTTGTTTTGACGAATGACCCTCAGTTGAACTGGATAAAAAGGACTTGTAATTTTTTTTTCTCATGACTACTCTCCACATGTTGCTACCTCCTATCTCTTCTTCCTAGACATACAAAACTGATAGGGGATGTAGGAAGAAAGCCAGTCTAGAATGTAGCTGATATGAAAGGGAGAGTGGATCAGATAGGAAAGGAAGCCACCCAGAACCAGTCTGAAAGCTAGCCTTGGGAACTGACCTCCCCCGAGCCAGCCAGCATTCTGGCACTGATCCTTAACTCCAAACAGACATTGGATCATTACACTACAGCTTAACAACACTTTCAAGACATTTCCCTATTAACTGCAGTGAGTCAGCGATAAGACTGGGTCTGGACCATATGGTGGAGAAGGAGGAGAAGGAGATTTAGAGGGAGGGCAACATTTTGTTTATTGTTCTGGTAAACCGATTGGTGGTATTGGCTGGGAGTAATTCCTTGTTGTTGCGCCCAGGTCCACTGTTCCATCACCTAGTAATTGTGCAGTGAAATGAGGACATGTGTTGCACTAAAGACTGAGGCAAACAGTAGAGCTCCACTATAAAGTATTTGTACCTCAACTGAATATTGTATCTTTGAGGAGAAATCCCCCCAAAATGATTTCAACAATTTTCTTTCATTTGTGTGAAATCTGTTTGATGAACAGAGGACTAGCAGAACTGACATGTTTGCCAAATCAGGAAACCCTACAATTGATCAGCCAGACCATAGATTGATGCATTGACCATTAGCAGATTAGCAGGTCCTAAGTGACTGATGGGAACACTGGACATCTGTTCATACAAATTCAGTCTGGAGGTCCTTCTCCTCAGCCAGAACAGTCAAACAGGACCAGGTGTTTGTGTGCTTTTGGGATAAGAAAATGGATGCCTGCTAATTCATTGGCTTTAGGGGAAAGGAAGAGTGTGATTGGAGAGGTATGACTGGAGGGTTTAGGTACTTACAGGTTTTTGACAGTAGTGATCCCGCGAAAAGCCTTGCGTGGAACCGCCTGAATCTGGTTCTCACTCAGGTCTCTGGAAAACAAGAAATAAAGAACGTTTGTATGAAGACATGACAGGTTTCAGATTGTGTGTGTATGTATGTGTGTGTGTGTGTGTGTGTGTGTGTGTGTGTGTGTGTGTCAAGAGCATGTGGACAGAGGTGCCAGATTTCTGCTGCCAAGTAAAGAAGGTCCTCTTTGAAGTCACAAGTCTAATTGGTCAATAGACCATAAACGTCATTTCTACCTTTCTCTCCATGAGTCTTCTACTCTAAAATGTGTTTTCAATGGAAAAAACATTTCAAGATCTTTTTGTTGATCCCTCCAAGAGAAATTCATTATTCTCCAGGAAAAATTAAGCAATCAAATTTGTTTTAAGTAACTTGAGAACGCTAAACATAAGCACGCGCACACGCGCGCACACACACACACGCAAACACACTACACACCCACACACATTACTAGCCTGCCAGCTCTCGCACATTGGTTGTGTCACAATGGTTTGGGCTAAACTTTATTAGGCTGGTTTGTTTGTAGAGCCCTGCATGCAAACATAATTTGAAAACCAGAATGCAATTACTTGGCCGGGAGGATACAAATGAAGTCTGGAATATCAGATGGCCTAATCAGGGATGTCGGTCTGCCCGTCATGCTTGTAACATGTTACAGGAGACCTCGGCTGGGCGTGACCTTGACAACATTAATACAACCAATCACAAGACACAATCAAGCATGGATCCAAATATGCTTTCTGTTTCTGTCAGCTCCTATCTCTCTCCATGTTCACACCGACATCAGTCGATAAGAAAAGAAGAATAAGAGAAACGCCCCTGATTTCCACCTCGTTTGAAATATGAGCTACCACTCACCCTTTCAATCTATGGAAATTGGGTGAGGGAGCCAAGTCAAGTTTAATTAATGCAAGAGAGCTTAATTGGAGTGCTGTGTTTAGAATAACGATAAAGGATATCTAACTAACCTTGGTTTATTGCTCTTGACGTCTTCAATATCCAGCATTTGTTAGCTGGGTCTGTTTTATTTGAAAAGCGATGTGAGGCTGGATTTTCTCCTTGACTTAATATGAAAAGCATGCTCCTTTGTGTATACTTGTATAAGCATGCAGTTCTTGTGAGTACTTCACTCAAAGTGTGTGGTTCGTAACATCCACAAAGAAGTCCAACATTTGAGAAGCATAACTTCGAACGCGATGCTTCTAATTTGCAATATCGATGTTTATACCTCCGGATGTCCCACTAAGAATGCTATCCTCCTTTCATCTCCTGCCCATTCTGACAACGTCAATGCAAAACAGACGAAATCATGAAACCTTGTTTCTCTTCTCTCTCTCCTTCTCTTCCTCTTTAATTATTGTTTCTGAGTCAAAGCCTGATTGTTTGAATGTCTGGCAGGAGGAAAATTAATATGTTATGTATGGGTCAATGGGGAGAATTTGGGAGTTTAAAAGGACTTTTTGTTCATACATTTTTTATTGTTTTGTTTACTGTGTAGTATTTTCTTGCCTATTAAGGACAGAGTAAGGTAATTAAACTACATTATCTCTGTCTCCCTCCCTCTCACTCTCTTTCTCCTTCCATAAGGTAAGCCAGCATTCTATTCTGACACTCATACCATTTGCTGCTGCACTGACAAAACCTAACAAAACCAAGAGTATATTTTTGATGTATTTCTTGTATCAAAGCCACATATACAATAAATGTGTTGAATAGTTATTTGATGACAAATATTCTCTTACTTGGTCTATTACTCTTACTTGGTCTATTACTCCATAGTAGCAATAGACCAACAAAATTTTGCCTCAGAGTGCTTCCAGCCCATCCAACTGTTCTTCACTTTTCCATATATTTTTTAATCTCCTTCTAAATGTTGCGTGATAGGTGGCTGTTGTTAACAAACAAACAAATTGAACAGTTTTCCTGTGATCTGCCTGCGGACATCACACGGTCTTGTGGCCAGCTGTGTGCCGTGTGTCCTCCATGTCTCACGTTACTGAAGGTGAGTCAGTACCCAGCATTCAGAGACAAGGATACTGTCATCTGGCAGATATTGGCTTCGGCTTTGCCGGCTTAAAAGGGCACACGAACCACAAACACCCTAATATCCGTCCAGCCCACACACACAGACATGCACACGCGCGGAACGAGGAGGAGGGGGTGGGAGTCCACAAGTCTCCTGACACTGACAATCTGCTTGCAAATTTCATTAATTTTATTTTACTTTGGCCCTCCCCCTTCTCTAATTCCCAGGAAGGCAGCTATAAATCTCCTATTGATTCCATTAAAGGCCCCATGTCCAGACAACCAGACTGCACCAGAACATATTACTGATAAAAGCCTAGCAACAACACACATTCAAGGGTATCAGAGACAAGCTTGCGTGGAGGAAACGTCCTAGGGGCGGCCGAACACACAGAAACCCGCATTATACAAGACAAAGACACAAACCACTTCCACACACCATGTACAGGACACTCACGAGCACATAGAGACAGGCACACAACAAAGCAGGCTTAATGTTCGCTAGCCAGAAAGATGTATTAGCCCAATACACAGATATTGGCATCCAATGTTATGAAATTCACTTTTTCTTGAGGAAATGTTGGCTGAGATACATTACATTTTAACCTCCTCAAAATGTGTAAAAAATATATTTTACATTTTGCGGTGAGGGAGTATTATAATAATGGGCTATACCATAATTACCTGTTCCCTTTAGTCCTACATATTAAAATATCATGATAAAAACTATTTTCCCTATCATTTTGAACAGCGTTGATCAAGCATGGAATATCATTACATAAACTGCATATTCACCCGTTTTGACATTCCCCTATACCAAGCTAGTTGGCCGTTCAGTGGCTAACAATTCACATTTACAGTAGCATTAGTATTCTGACCCTCTATTAAGTGCTCTGGCATCATTTAGAGCAGTCTTATTGGATTGGGGAAGTTTCTCATATTCATCCTCCCAGACTGGAAGGGATCTTCAGGTTTTTCCACAGATTTTCTCTGGGACTCAAGTCTGGGCTTTGACTGCGCAACTCAAGGATGTTCAAAAACCTGCCCAGAAGCCCCTTCAGCTGTCTGGTCTGTGTGCTTCAGTTCACTGTCATGCTCAGAGCTAAAGATATGCCTTGACACAGTTCTTTTTTGGAGGTCCGCTGAGAGTTCCTTCTGCTGGAGCTATGCTCTGATTAGCAGCGTTTGTAATCATTGAAGAACGCTCTGGTTGGAATAGAGGTGTTAAAAAGTCGGTCATGTATCAAATGTTATCTATAAAAAATATCTTTGATCTTAAAAGTTAACTTCAGATCAATGCTATATCCATGATTAGATCTGAGCATTTATTTTCTCCATCTTTTAGGAAGGACTCATGTTTCCCTTGATATTTCTCATAGGTGGAACTGTACTGCAGTCCAGTGTGGTTACCTCCTTGTCTGACTACATTACCCATCAGCCACCCTCTCCAGAGCATGGCTGTGTCAGGTCTGTTATCTGCATGCCTAACTGAATTTCCTAATGCACATCCTGTCAGGCAGGACTGCACTTCAAGGCTTGTCAAAGGAATTGTTATGCAGGACTCTCACAAGCACACACACATCATTTACTACTAAATTCAAATACACAACTTGCAAACTCTGACTAAAAGCGTGTTAAACCACACCGTTTAGGATGTCCAACTAAAATTATTTAAAATAATTATTTAAATGATTGCCACACACAATAATACAAAATTCCACATGCTATCTTGTGGTCAATACAAACATGATACCTTGCAAAGTCACTATCCGCTGCAGATTGAAACCAGACCCATGTCCTCCGTCCACCTCAAACAGTGGGCAGAATGACCTGCTGTACCCTGCTCCCATACAGAGGAGAGAGAGATGGGAGTGGAGCTTGGAGCACACACTGCTGCCCTGTCCACCATATTAAATTACATTATTCATTTGAAGTGAATGATACTAGCCAAGTTGACCCCCATTGGCTTTAATATTACATTTAACCCTTTATACAGTGGAGTACACACATTTTCTCGCAGATACTCGTGCACGAAAAGCACACACACGGTTCAATATACATCCTATGATCCGCAGAAAAGAGGAATGAAGCAACATTTCGTCTTGAAGTGCCTCTACAATGCTGCCTGTGTCTTTTCACTCAACCTTTCATGGATGCCAAGTAATGCATGTTTTCCAAGCTGTGCGTTTGGATGAGTAGGAACATAAAACATCCCATTCATTGTCATTTTTGTCTCCCTGCATGTGTCTCCTATTTAGAAATGATAATCCGCCAGGAAGAACCCGGGCCTGATTCAGTAACAGTAGATTAGACATGTATCTGATTTATTTTAGCCTATCAAAACATAAAACCACATGTTTATGTTGAATTCCATATGCCCCATGTCAGGCAGGAGCATCACCAGAGGGTGTGCGGGTGACCAAGACCTAGCGTAGTTACAACCACGTTTTCGCAGGTGCCAAACCTCTTCACCGCTCACCAGCTCCTACAGTATCCTCGCTTCCTGGACTATGAAAAATTTAAGATTTCTGGCATCTTGGTCCGGGAGTCTCCCGCATTTCAATAGCGGCTCCCTGACGCCCGCAAATGCTGTACAATCTCCCGGAAATCGGGGATTTTGTATTTCGAGCGAGCGAGAGACTGTCTAATGGTAATTTCTGGTATAGATAGGTGCATATCGCGCATCCTGATTGCGTCTGGTGGGGGGGGGGGGTACGTCCAGGTTGAGGGGGTACATCATGCGTCTGGTGGGGGGGGGTACATCATGCGTCTGGTGGGGGGGGGTACATCATGCGTCTGGTGGGGGGGGTACATCATGCGTCTGGTGGGGGGGGTACATCATGCGTCTGGTGGGGGGGGGTACATCATGCGTCTGGTGGGGGGGGGTACATCATGCGTCTGGTGGGGGGGGGTACATCATGCGTCTGGTGGGGGGGGGTACATCATGCGTCTGGTGGGGGGGGTACATCATGCGTCTGGTGGGGGGGGTACATCATGCGTCTGGTGGGGGGGGTACATCATGCGTCTGGTGGGGGGGGTACATCATGCGTCTGGTGGGGGGGGGTACATCATGCGTCTGGTGGGGGGGGTACATCATGCGTCTGGTGGGGGGGGGTACATCATGCGTCTGGTGGGGGGGGTACATCATGCGTCTGGTGGGGGGGGGTACATCATGCGTCTGGTGGGGGGGGTACATCATGCGTCTGGTGGGGGGGGTACATCATGCGTCTGGTGGGGGGGGTACATCATGCGTCTGGTGGGGGGGGTACATCATGCGTCTGGTGGGGGGGGGTACATCATGCGTCTGGTGGGGGGGGGTACATCATGCGTCTGGTGGGGGGGGGTACATCATGCGTCTGGTGGGGGGGGTACATCATGCGTCTGGTGGGGGGGGGTACATCATGCGTCTGGTGGGGGGGGGTACATCATGCGTCTGGTGGGGGGGGGGTACATCATGCGTCTGGTGGGGGGGGGTACATCATGCGTCTGGTGGGGGGGGGTACATCATGCGTCTGGTGGGGGGGGGGTACATCATGCGTCTGGTGGGGGGGGGGTACATCATGCGTCTGGTGGGGGGGGGGTACATCATGCGTCTGGTGGGGGGGGGTACATCATGCGTCTGGTGGGGGGGGGTACATCATGCGTCTGGTGGGGGGGGGGTACATCATGCGTCTGGTGGGGGGGGGGTACATCATGCGTCTGGTGGGGGGGGTACATCATGCGTCTGGTGGGGGGGGGTACATCATGCGTCTGGTGGGGGGGGGTACATCATGCGTCTGGTGGGGGGGGGGTACATCATGCGTCTGGTGGGGGGGGGGTACATCATGCGTCTGGTGGGGGGGGTACATCATGCGTCTGGTGGGGGGGGGGTACATCATGCGTCTGGTGGGGGGGGTACATCATGCGTCTGGTGGGGGGGGGTACATCATGCGTCTGGTGGGGGGGGGTACATCATGCGTCTGGTGGGGGGGGTACATCATGCGTCTGGTGGGGGGGGGTACATCATGCGTCTGGTGGGGGGGGTACATCATGCGTCTGGTGGGGGGGGTACATCATGCGTCTGGTGGGGGGGGGTACATCATGCGTCTGGTGGGGGGGGGTACATCATGCGTCTGGTGGGGGGGGGGTACATCATGCGTCTGGTGGGGGGGGGTACATCATGCGTCTGGATTGCGTCCCGGGGGGAGGGGAGCTACCTCCCGGAAATGAGTCTCTGCAGGTTGGGATGTCTGATCTTGCTCTGCAGGTTGGGATGTCTGATCTTGCTCTGCAGGTTGGGATGTCTGATCTTGCTCTGCAGGTTGGGATGTCTGATCTTGCACTAGACAGAAAGGCGGAAGAACTCTAATTTGGGCAGAGAGGATCTCCACCCACTCCTCCCTAGGGGCCTGGACAAAAAAAAAGGGAGACATTTTGTTTCATGAAACCTGAGACACCTTCAAGCGGTGACCCTTTCCCCCCCATTCTCATTGTCTTTTCTCTCTCTTTCAAAGCCAAGCGTAGCTGTACAGTTTGTGTCCCTATCCCCGTTTCTACTGTGTTCTTACAGTCCTCTCATCCTCTCTATGTCTTTGGATGGGTGTAACATTACTCAATAAAGATGTATAAAGAGAATAATAAATATTGATCTGGGGTTGGCTCATTTTACAGTGTTTTATAGCTGGGGTTATGGCGATGATTGGAACAGCAATGTGCTCTGGATTTCTCCTCTCCCCTGCTCCACCTTTCCTCCCTCCTCCTCCTCCTCCTCTCAAAGAGGGTTTCTACTGTAATTGGCTTTTAGGACGACAGTAGCTCTTACTTAGGCTGGGTGAAGGAGGGTTTTCATTGGGAGAGTAAGAGAGGACAGGCTGACACGGAGGCAAACATGCTAGCTAGTGTATGTAAGTGTGTGTGCGCGCGCCTGTTTGTGTGATCAGTGACCTATGCTCTTTTGTAAAGCTCTCTCTTGGAAGTCGCTTTGGATAAAAGCGTCTGCTAAATGCATAAATGTAAATGATAATTTTGTATCTGCTTAGAAGTTTATCTTAGGGTTGCGCTGGTGAAGTTAAGGCTTCTTCTCTTAAGCTGTCCTCTGACTGACATTTGAAAGTATAGCGGGGCATTTGAGAGGAGGGATGGATAGAGGGATGCATATAAAGATGGATGGAGAGATAGACAGGCATCCCTTTGTACATGGTCAAAATGGTTTGCTGATCAGATCTTGGCGGTTGCCGTGGACTTTGTATGCAGCTCCTGCCAGCTTCCCTACTCTGCCCTTGCTCAGTGTCGCACACCCATCCCAAAGACTCCTTGATTTAATTAACTCTCCGCTTTATGAATAAAAATATTCCACTATTGATCACAGCAGTGCGGCGAGCGCTGACGCAGGCTATACCAGAGCGTCTGCTCGCTTCATTACACCAACCCAACCAGCCCTGCCTCGCCTCCGACACGGAGTGATAGAAAAAATAAAACTGCAAAAAAAAGTCAGCGTCTAAATCATCATAAATGGTCTCAAATGCTCCCATGGGTGTTTAAAACGCCCTACTTAAGCCATGGACATTCCACAGCGGCCCCTGAAAATGCTAGACTAGATGGAAATTATAAATGGAAATAGTTTTTTCTCTTCAGTTTCTTTTTTTTCCCAACCCCGTGTAAGTATCTATTATGTTTTGTCGATACTTTAATTAAATTGGACAGGTTAATGTGATTTACCCTGATCCATACCCTTTATGGATGTAAAAGCCTTTCTGGCTCCATGCCTGAAAGACGTTGAACAAATTTAGATGAGTTACTGAAAAAAAAGAAGGATATTAGGAGGGGATGGGTACGCGGGGTGATTTGTTATTGGTTAATTCACTTTTATTTCTCTTCTGCCATTTGGTTGAATTCTCTCTCCTGTGAGCTCTTCTGCCCGTTGGGGCCCAGCAGCATTGCAGGCTCTCAGGGACATTTATGATCGTAATAAAATGTCAGTAATAATGGATGAAGAGACCACATACGGATGTATGGACAGACAGACGATCCGAGAACTCGGGAGGATACAAATGTCCGTTTTTGCCATTTTAGAAGACTAATCTTGACCGTTTACATTTGAATACTGTGAGAACCCTAACCTTAATCTTCTGTGTGAATCAGCCAGCAGTGAGGCAAAGAAACCTAATGAACCTGCCAGGGGTGACCAAGTAGGGACGGGATGTTTTGGCTAATCAGATGACGGGAACCAAGAGATGTTTAGCTAAGTGGGTGGGAGGGCCGGTGGAGGGTGGAAGGGGTGAAAGAGCTGACCCCAGGATGGTTAGTCTTCATTATGCATCTAAGTACTTGGCTCCAATAAATGAAATGGGAGAGATCAGTAGTGAGGGGTCTATTATACATGTTCTCTACAAGTGTGTGTGATTCAGAGAGAGAGAGAGAGAGAGAGAGAGAGAGAGAGAGAGAGAGAGAGAGAGAGAGAGAGAGAGAGAGAGAGAAAGGGCATAGATAAGATAGTGTGTGTGTGTGTGTGTGTGTGTGTGTGGAAAGGGTGTTCTAATACGTCTCACAGCTCTATAAGTTAATAGGACCTCCTGCAGCTTGGAACCCGGTCTCCGTGGCAACACAGACCTGCAGTTGTGCAGATGTTTTCGGCTGGAAGTGTGTTTGTGTGTGTGTGTGTGTGTGTGTGTGAATGCTACAGCTGCTGTTGCAAGTAAAGTGAACAAAACTATGGCTGTCATCATATGAGTTGTGCTTGGGGCGTGGTAGTGTGTTCTTGTGTCTGAATGTGTAGTTTGTGAACCTTTGTCATTCAGTATGAGGTCATGTAACAGAGCGCACAATGTGCTATGAGATACAGAGTCACTGGCAGGTGCATGAGTTACAAAAGCCTAAACAGGTCAAATACTAATGACCGTACCATTGTGTCAATTAAATACAAATATGCATGGGATTGGCCGACATTATTTCAGTTTTTCTATTCATTCTCCACAACCTTTTTAAGACACTGAATCTGGCTTTCCTAATGGTCTGTTTGGTTGCATCTCGGTTAGTCTAAGGTCCCTAATCTCTTTAAAAAGGCCATAATGAGGTTAGAGCCAGTGAATGGTCAATGTCAGAGATGATTGGATAAGAGTAGAGGCAGTGGTAGTGTTTGGGGGGAGGGTGGGGATATGGTGGTCTTGTCTGGTCTCTCTCAACAAGGCATCTAACTTCAACCCTTCAGTGATCATTATCTTGGTCAGAATTCTTAGTCCGCTGTGCCAAGCAGAGAGCTTGCGACTGCTCACAATTTAAAAATCAGAAGGGTAAACATTTGGTGAAGACAGATGACTGTGATTGGATCGTGTTTTGGGAGATTTTGACACCCAGACACGTGTTTTGTGTTCTCAGTTAAGGCTGGGATTTGTAATTGTACGGAATATGCAGGTTTATAAATTTCATATAATGATTTATTTGTTTTCCAGCTAGAAAATACTGTACTTTACATTCGGGTTCTTGATTCCAGTAAAAGCAAAAGGTTTCCCCAGAAAATAGACAGTTATTTAAGTCAATGATCTTACTGGCTAATAAAAGCCATTAGCTAATGCTTGGAGTGATGGATGTTTTTTGGAATAACACACCCTATGAGATGACGCTCTGATGGCTATAATCACAATGCAGCACGATCAGCAGTATTGTTTCAATGTACAAAACCATCATAGCTCCAGCTGCATCTGATACTGTCTAATGATGAGGACCATACAAGGGACATGATTAATGCGCTCACGTCCAATTCATAATGTTGCAATCTATCCTTCACCTGCCTTCCATCTCCCTCTCCATCTAAAAACCCCATACATGAAGTAAAAATACATGAATAAATATAAGACATTTTGATATGAAAGCATTCAACAGGCAAACGATAGTGAGAAAAGATAGACAGAAAGAAGGGGGGGCTAAGTGACAGAAAGGAAAGTTCTCCAATCCAATCACCCAGCTTCACAAATCACAGAACTTGCTAATTCACAGACGCGCGTTATGAGGAGAGAGCATATGGTGTGGAGGAGAGAGATGATTTCGTAAAAATGAGAGCTGTTAAGACGATGGGGCCCCCGGGCATAAGACCTAAACCTAATAATGGAGAGAGGGTGGGGGAGGGAGGGAGAGAGATAGAGAGGGAGAATGAGAGTGGAGCGAGAGACAGAGAGAGAGAGAGAGAGATAGAGAGGGAGAGGGAGAGGGAGGAGGGAGAGAGATAGAGAGGGAGAATGAGAGTGGAGCGAGAGAGAGAGAGAGAGAGAGAGAGAGCGAGAGAGAGAGAGAGAGAGAGAGAGAGAGAGAGAGAGAGAGAGAGGGAGAGGGAGGGAGAGAGATAGAGAGGGAGAATGAGAGTGGAGCGAGAGAGAGAGAGAGAGAGAGAGAGAGAGAGAGAGAGAGAGAGAGAGAGAGAGAGAGAGAGAGAGAGAGGGAGAGGGAGGGAGGGAGAGAGATAGAGAGGGAGAATGAGAGTGGAGCGAGAGAGAGAGAGAGAGAGAGAGAGAGAGAGAGAGAGAGAGAGAGAGAGAGAGAGAGAGAGAGAGAGGGAGGGAGGGAGATAGAGAGGGAGAATGAGAGTGGAGCGAGAGAGAGAGAGAGAGAGAGAGAGAGAGAGAGAGAGAGAGAGAGAGAGAGAGAGGGAAGGAGGGAGGGAGGGAGGAGAAATGGATAAAGGGTGGGTAGAGAAAGGGAGGTTGTGGAGGATTGCCGAGTCAGGGACTTCTACCAAGGTCACGGAGGAAGCAGAGGACAGTTGTTCATGCATTTAGAAGTTTCCAGAGAAGGGTGAAGTTATTGTTTTGTACAGAAGGTTTCCTCTTACAATGTAATTGCCTTATGAGATACACTGGAGTGTTGACAATGTACCAGAATCCAGGTCATTAACATGTAATACAACCTATGAGAATGTGTTAATTGCAACCAGAGAGGAGTGTGTATGTGTGTGTGTGCATATAAAACAACATGGGCAGGGGCCGGGAGCCTCCTGGGAGCCCAATCAGCTCTGAGCTCTGTTATTGAACGTGTGTGTGTGTCCTTTCCCAAGACATGAACACATTTAGAAACAGAAGCGGCATATGTGCTTTCTCTGTACACAGGTATCAACAGCTAAAATCTCCCAAAGAGGGGTCTTTACACCAAATTATTAATGTGAAAGAGCTTTAACTTCAAGGAAACAACATGGTCAATAACACCATTAATGGTTTCATTATAGAGACTTACTGGATGTTTTGGGGCCTCACTACTACAGATTCTGTTGTATTACGAGTACCTTTGAAGATTGTGAGTCTCGTGCAGTAGACTCTTTCAAACATCGGTGGTCAAACAGGCATTGCAGAAGCCACTTCTAACACTAGATGGCGCTCCATTGCTTCAGTCCACCCCTCTAAGAAGCCAATCAATAACTCTCATCTGTGGGACATATCTGGCAGAGAAAACCGTCTTGGAGAACTGGAGGCAGAATAAAGCTATATCCAGTTATATCTACAACACATTCCATATCCTCAC
Source organism: Osmerus eperlanus (assembly GCF_963692335.1). Lineage (NCBI taxonomy): Eukaryota > Metazoa > Chordata > Actinopteri > Osmeriformes > Osmeridae > Osmerus > Osmerus eperlanus. The sequence goes on from NC_085030.1 coordinate 13,428,382, forward strand.
CTATATCTATATTCTACAGCGTGTACAGGTGATGAGAAAGAACAGGCCTGGGAAAAAGTACTATTTGGGAACATTTCAATTTAGACTCAAGAAAGCGAAACGTATTTGGGGGAATTTGAAATTGTGTTTTTGTAAAAAGGTTTAGCTTGGAGGCAACTTTTTCCTCATATTAACATGATCAAATGTTACACTGTTCTAAGCGCTACACCGGGCCCTTCAGAAACACCAGTATTAGTGTAGCGTTTAGGCCCACTGCCCAGAGAACTAGAATATATTTTTCCCCGTTTAGTTGTGAGGACGTTAACACAGCGGGACGCCAGGGGAAAGGTTGTTAATGACGATGTCTTCACCCTCTTCCTCATAGTCCTCTCCTCTCCAGCCCACGATGTGAAAGCACTCTCTCTCAGCCACACTGTCGAGAGAGCAGCAGGATACACGAGCTCTGGGCCAGGCTCGAAATGACTCCTGACAGAACGGATCAGGTTAAATAGAGGCCGGGGGAATGTAGGGACACTGTCTGCCAGCTCTGGTTAGGAGGGAGAGGAAAGAGGTCCTGAACTTCGGTGGTGGTGGTGGGAGTTCGTTTTGGTAGCGTGCTGCATCGTGGCTGCATGAGGAATCCAAACATTTACCCGTACACTCGTCCGTTTGGGACAAACGGCGCTGTGGAGCCCAGCACTCCAAACAAAGTGATCTGGTGTTGGACTGAGAACACGTCCTGGACACGCCTCCAAAGCAGCTTCTTTCCTCTTGTCAACGTTCAGAATAGAGCTCTCAGGCTGGGGGCCTTATCTGCACAGTAGAGGCCTGCATGTGACAGACAACTGCTAATTGGATCCCAGCAGATGAGATAGGTGTAATCTTCAGCGTGTGCGCGCTCCAAAGAGCTCCTCTCATGTACCCTACTGAGATAGAACCCTACCATTAGAATCCCACTGATATAGAGAGGAACTCTTCCTTTCCCAGACATTTCTCCTCCATCCATCGGTTCACTAATGTCTACCCACTGCATTGCTACCAGTAGTAAATAACAGTCACCTATGTGGAAACATCGGTAAAACTGTCTTTAAAAATGTCTTTAAATTTTTATTGTACAGTATTTTTGGGATTTTTTACTGCCGTATGCTTTCTAATGGACTGGAAAGTTGAACTGCAATGGATCTAGTCTGGTGCTGTGGTGTGGCGTCATGTCTGTGCTGAACTGCCCCCCTCTTCCCCCTCATACAAACACACACACACCAGCCTGTGCTACACATCCCACACCACAACCCAGCTTCCTCCCATTTGTACAAAACATGTTCCGCACAAACACAACATTTCCTGCTCTCGTCTCCTACAATCTGTTCCTCTTTCTTTCCTCCTCCTTCACCCCCTCCCACCTCTCTCCTCGGAGAGATACACTATCGTAGCGCACCCTTCTGCCTGTTCCGTTTGTTTTCAAAGTGTCACTCACAGAGATTGAGGGGTATCACCTTCCAGCTCTGTGCGTTCCAACGTAAACTTCCCTCTTTTAATTTTCGCCTTAACAGCCAAGCATATTGAGTCCAGAGAAAGTTGACACTCAGCTCACTGGCCCTCTGAGGGCTGGACGCAGGAACGTGATGACATTACACGAGGCGCCTCAGACACTTTAGCATTGATCAAATATAAACTGTTACCCCTCGGTCCCTTGCGACACCTTAACTACCACTAGACGTGGACAGAGTGCAATCTGACCTGAGAGAAAGAAAGTGTGTGTGTGGTGTGTGTGTGTGAGAGAGAGAGAGATAGGAGAGAGAGAGAGAGATAGGAGAGAGAGATAGGAGAGAGAGCGATAGGAGAGAGAGAGAGATAGGAGAGAGAGATAGGAGAGAGCCAGATAAAGACCAGAGAGGAGACAGATAAAGACAAGAGAGGAGACGGCTCAGATTAAAGAGACGAGAAGCTCTGCTCTCTGGGAGGCCTGAACAGAAGCCTTCCCCTTGTCCATTAATACAGTGATAGGAGCGACAGTTGGAACACAAGTAGGACATAAAGTAAGGATGTGATCAGACGGCCCTGCTATTGGGCCCCAAAACAGTCTGAAGAGCTGATAGAAAGTGCAGAGTAGGAAACAGAGGTTGAAGCTGCTCCATGGGTCAATGCACATTGTAGGGGAGGGAGGTTTCTGCCTTTACAGACAAAACAGCAGCCATGGGGCGCTCCGGATAAGTGTGTGTACCATGTAGCCCTGAGGCCCTACCGCAGCGGACTGGGTTCGAATCCGGCCCGGGCCCTTTGCTGCAGTCTTCCCCTCTCTCTCCTCGCCTTTTTTTTGGTCACACTTCACTTAATACTGTGCAATAAGGCATGAGAAATCCACCACCCAGAAAAATATATCGAAAGCAAAACAGCACCTATGGATTGATCGATGTGCATATTTGAAAACCACGCACGCGTGTGTGTCTGTGTGTGTGTGTGTCTAGGCACAGCGATTTCCGTTCCTCCTGTGGTGGTTCTCCCCCACCTTATTCCTGTTCTGTACACCCTGGAACATTAAAGAGAAGGTGCAGACAGCGGTCAGTCTTCACTGCCGAGGTGACCTCATCCACGATGACGTCATCCAGCAGGTTGATTTATTAAGGCGCTCCGATGAGGACCTATTACAATAAACACTCACACCCTCTCTCAGTGTGGAGATATGGTCCCCTAAGGGCTCCAGCCAGAGGCTGGAGGGCCAGAGGAACGAGGGATGGAGGGAAGAGGGAAACGAGAGGAAGGGTGGAACCAAACTAAAGTGTGTGGAGTGTCAAGAGTGAATCCTTTACTTCCACATCAGCTCTGCTCCACCATGATGTTTATGTCACATGTTTAGGTACAGTTTAGTGCACCTCTATGGTGCACTAAACTCAGTGATATCCCTGTCTCCTACCACACTGGGGAAACTCCGTCCTGAGACCTTCAGCCAGCTAGCCTGGCATCGATACCCAAGCCGTTAACTGAGACGTCAGGACTCACTACCAGGGCTCGCAACTACCTTTTTGCTTAACTGTCCCAGTACCGTTCGAATCGCAAAATTAACTGTAAAAAAATTATTTTCTGCCAAAAGTTTTGAAAGGTTAAATAAATATTTTCTACAAAAAGTTTTGAAAATAGTTTTGAAAGGTCTGAAAAAGATTTGATAAAAAGTTTTGAAAGGTCTGAAAAAGATTTGATAAAAAGTTTTGAAAGGTTGAAAAAATATGTGAGATTTTTTTCTCCAAAAATAGGTTTTCATCATTGATGAGTACTTGATGGGGTCTCTACTAAACTCTACTGTACTCTATTTTACTCTGCTCTACTTTTAAAAAAAAGTTTCGAAAGGTTGAAAAAAAGTTTGCGCAAAAATTATATATATATATATATATACATATATAAGAAAAGTTTTTTTTTTTTTTTTCTACAAAAAGTAAATTGTTCATAGTTTATGGAATTAAGCTCGAGCTAAATGTGATGATAGGTTTCACCTGCCTTGTGTTTAAACGTGTTGAACCACTGGTGTGTGCATTTGATATTGTTATGGTCTATCGTCCTGCAGTCTTCCCAAAGTCTGTGTTGAACTGTCCCAGACATCATAATTTGGAGCCCTGCTCTATACACTGTCTCATCTTCAGTAGTGCAGGATCAGAGAATGGTTATGGAAGGGTTGGAGACTTTTAGGTAATGTTACAGTAATGTTAGTACAAGTGTCGCAGTAAGAGTTATTTCGTTTTTTTCTTTTCTTTTCCATTGTGCAATTTTACACTGGTGGGATATGTAGGTCAGGTGTGTGTGTGTGCACTTCCATGTATATGGAGGTCTGAGGTCTGTGTGTGTGTGTGTGTGTGTGTGTGTATGGAGGTCTGGGGTATTGCACAGACAAGTATGGGGGGTCTATGGCTTGGCCAAATGGATTGTAACGTTTTTATATAAGCTTTCTCACAGCGCTGGTGAGTCAATATTTGAATGAAGTTAAACATGCCTCAGGGGTCAGATCAGAACCTGTGGAGCATAGGGCTGTGATTAGCCTGCTGTGGGAATAAACCTGCATCTGTCTAAAGAACAGACCTGTCTAAAGAACAGACCTGCTCTACTGCCAAAGTAGGGGTAGTACAAGGAGCAGCAGAAGACAACCAGTTAGGAAAATGACATCTGTGAATTGTGGTCCCCAGAGACAGTAAATGTCCACCATGCCACGGCAGATGAAACACATCAAGATTCCTCTCCCTGCACTGAGCACGCTCTGTGGCGATGGATGAAAGGTTGTCAGGACAACAGCCACTGGGCCCTGCTGCTGAGCTGGGTCTGAATCTTCCCTCCTCAGTGGGGGGTCGTCACACACACACACACACACACACGTAAAAACAGAAACACACCCGCTCACACGCTCAAACACACACACCTTTATCCAATTCCTCTCCCGCTTGCAACACAGATGCAACGCACTCTCACACAAACATTCAAAGACACGTCTAATGTATAGTCTCGCAACACACACTCACACAAACGTACACACACACACACACACAGAGTCCTGCACCGCATTAGCCTCTCCACAACAGAACCACTCCACACACATGGTTCCACCTCGCTCACCACAGGGGGATTCCCCAGTCTCACACTAGCAGGACTCAACATGGCCGCCAGCTGCCTTCCAGTTCACAGGCCCTCCTGGTCTAGCATGACAGCAAAACGCTGGAACCGCTTGCACAGAGCGCAGAGCGGAGCCAGATAGACAAAGAGAGAGGAGGCTGTGGTTTTATTTCACGTGCTTATCAAGCCCCCTCAAAACGACATACAATCATCAGACCAACCGTTCACTCACAGCAGACCACAACAACAATCTCTAATCACTCTGCGGGTTCCGTCGACTCCTGAACTTCATCTGTCACGCTACAACCCCCTTTTTGTGCTTAGCTCCACTTCTCTGTGCTCCTACCTCCTTGTGTGTGCTGCCTCTATCAAGGGTAACCACTTCTCCTCCACAGAGATGGGCGAGAAGAACCTTTGGCAATTCTTTCGATGTTGGTTCTGGGTAGATTAGGCCTCAGCCGGGCATTGATAAAACTGGAACATTTCTGCGTGTCTTTTTTGTGCAAAATATAATGAGTGCTGTTTTGTCTACTTTCATTTTAGCTGAGGCATCATTTACAAGCCTCAAGCCTGGCAAAAGCATGATCTGAAAGTGGACCAATTGTTGCAGAAACATGCCCGCTTATTCCAGTAAAACCCCGATAATTTTCTTGCACCAACATAATTTAGCAATACTCAGAATTGGATCCCAGTGTTTTACGAAACATGTCCCCACATGTACCACATGTTCTGCCTCCAGAGCATCTCACAGGATCAGGCAAGGCTACCTCGTGGGTTTGATTCCAAACCAACACTACACATATCTTTGGTTGGTGATTGTCCATCTGAAAGAGGAGACTCAAATCCTCTGTTGAGCCCCTAGAACAGTGTAGCCTTGGCCAAGTTGGCCAAGTTGAGTATACTGTCATTAAAACGGCTCGTTGCATTTCCATTTAGGCCAAGACAAATATTCTATCAGACTCCAGAGTCCAGTAGCCATGGCAGGGGAGAGATAGCCCTGAGGTCAGCTCCCTGAGGTAACACGTAGATAGGCTTTAGCTCCGAGGGCTGAACCAGTCTGTGGTTCTCAACCAACTCACCATTGAACCCAGTGGTCCAAGTTCACAGTTGCATTTAAACTCTCCCTAACAGATGAGAAGATATTGAGGAACGAGGCAATCCATCTCTCGTCACCTAACCAACATGGTCACCCGGAGACAGAGGTCTGTTAGCAGGCAGAGAAGACGCCGGACCAGAGAGACAGAGAGGAGCCGTGGGGGGGGGGGGCACTTGTCCCCCAACCCAAGAAAAAAACCAGGTTGTTTTCTTTCTCTGCTCCTGCTGCTTCCTCTGACCACAACTCTGCTAACTCATGTCGATTTCAGCCAAGAGGATTTCAGCAAACCACTTTTATACACTAGGAACTTCTTGACCAATACAGCTACTGCAGTTAATTCCCACAAAAAAACCATTGCCAATATATACAGTAGAGTGATGGGAATTATTATAAAGTTTGTGAAAAACCTGAGAAAGTCTGTCATCTCTTGTAAGTGGAATATCAGAGAGTTTTGTGATGCATATTGCAACTTTTTAGATTCTACTTTTAATCTGATAATCTGGCAAAGGAGTGCCAATCCTAACATGTCTTTTTCTTCTTCTAATCAACATCAAATCAGTTCAAACTGGTTCCAGTAAGTCACACGCTATCTAAAACAGTCCACTCCTACCTTGAAATCACCACAACATGGCCTCCTTATATGTATTGTGGAGCCAAACCAACTACCAATAAACCCAAAGCTGTTTCCAGTTTTCAAACACTCCTGAATTTGGGCTTTCAACAGAGGGGAAATCTGAAGCAGCTGATGTTTATAAATAAATATACACACCAGAAAAATCTATCCCCAATTTTTATGATTTCTTTATGTGGCTTGTTTTTCTTCTATTTACTCCTTCTATTCCTATCTTTTATACGTACGCACACATTGATAGGGTTGCATTTTATGATGGGGCCAGCTAGTAATTTGGGTGCTTAGAGAGAATAATGAGGGTAGAAATTGAACAAAATGAGATATAAATGGTATACGTGAACCCCGCCAGCCCTCCTCCCCGTGTCTCCGCTGCTGAGGGAAGTCCCAAGCCAATGAATGTGTGTGGGATTCATTTCTTCAGACAAATTGATAGAACAACAACATTGGAAGTAATGGCGTTCCTTAAATGGTCTTGCTGGGGCCTCTAAAGACCACGTCCATGTGGGCTTAAACACCGTCTCTTGAACACCAATAAAAACGACGACATCTATGCATAATAATCTTGGAGCCACACCAGAGATTTTCAAGACCCGAATGTGAACAAAAAGCCTTTTGTCGCCATCCAGGGAAAGACAGATTCACGTGTGCACTAAAACAGAATGACAACAAAATCCATGATGCATCTACTGTATCCTAACATCAAAAAGGCGCCTTCTCTTCCTGTTCATGCAGCGTGCAGACCTTTAGAAGCAGGCAGGGGCTTGGCCACCACGGCTGAGGTAACTGCCGTTTTCCTGAGCAGGGAGTCTGCCTAGAGTACTGTATGTACAGTGTACGAGAAGTATAAGGCCATCTTCCTTTGTAGATGGCATCGGACAAGAATCTGCAAGAAAGTGCCTTTGAAGCGATGGATGAGAAAAAAACAAAACATTGAGTGACATTACAGTGGCAGGGGATAGTTAGGAGTCTGTGAGGGTCCTTTCCCGGAGTCCCAGCTCATCTGGGGCCAATGTTCAAGGGGCTAACATGCTAACAGGAGGAGTTAGGGGTTCTCTGTGGATTGTTCCAAGATGTAGGCGCGCAGTGTTCAGAAGCTAACCAGAGGGGTGAGGGCTGCCTGGCATGAACGTTTCGGACATGTCTGATTCGTTAAAGATTGATGGGTTTGTGTGGGGTGTGTACTGCGAGAGAAAGGTGTGTGTGTGTGCGTGTGTGTGCAACTCTACATGGAAGGGGCTCAGATAACAGTGGCTTGCACTGGTCCACTTACAGTACTGCTACCAGTAAGCGTCATTTCAAGGACTTCTAACACATAATGTTCTCTAATGGGTCCTCTCCTCTTTCTCTACTTCATCATCTGTTGAAAGTTTGTGTGGCGGTGGGGGGTGGGGTGGGGTGGTGGTGGTCTTCAGGCTCCTGTTGAGTAGACCCTTCTTCTTGAAGTTGTCTAAGTAGGTTTAGCCCTCTCAGGCAGTGGCGGAGCCAGGGAATTTCCATTGGGGTGGCCAGGATGGGGCCAGTGATAATTTTTGGGTGGCAAGCATGTGTCTCACCAGGCGATGCAGAGCTATTTTAGACACATATAGGAAACATCTCAACATTATTCGGAATTCAGGTGAAAAAAAAGAATACACTTATTCTGTATTCATACTTGCACTTTCAACCTGACCTGTATATGAATAGACACACTTTAAGCCAATTGTAAATAAGATAACATCATATCAAGCTGTACTATATGTGAGTCTCTATACTGTATACCTGGAGGTCCATTTAAGTTGCTGCTCTCTGGGGGCTCCTCATCCTCACTCTCTGCCTGTTTTTTCTCCATCTCATCCTCATTCTTTGCCTTAGCTGTCTTCTTTCCACTTGCCCTGAAGAAGGACGCTATGTCTGCCTTCTTCCTCTTCATTATTTTTCCCTCTTTAATGACACCTATCCAAAATGCATACTGTATATACCTGACACAATCATAACACGTTCTGGCAACGTAGTTATCAAATACAGCATAGCATATAGCAATTTTAACAGTTTACTATGTTCTCCTCCGATCTAGCTTGCTTCTAAACTTCGCAAAATAGATAGTCATGGGTGGGATAGTCACAGTTATTAGAAGACAAAAACAACATCCATTATGATATCATACCTTTCTGTTTTGCGTTTCTTCACTTAGCCGCAGGTGCCGGTCGAAGCGTCAGGTGGTAACAGGCATTCTCAGGCCATGCTTGAGCCGTTTAATTCAAATACAGGATGTGTGCGCGCTGCGCGTGGCTAAAGGGTCCGACAGTGTACTAGCGGTGCGAGAAAGGTTCCGCATTTTTCCACAGCCGTCAAAACTTTTAACCGCTCTGATGTGGTGCTTGGGGTGGCCAATGGGGTGGCCGAGATTCTACGGGGGGTGGCCGTGGCCACCCCCGGCCACCCCCTGGCTCCGCCATTGCTCTCAGGACTCCCAACGCGAAAACCCTTTCTCCTTCCACCTCGCAACCGGTTTCTAACAGAGCCTTATCATTAAGGACATTTGATCTCTTGCCAGATCATTATTATGAGTAAGAATGATGTTCTTAATGGACTTGCCTGGATAAATAAAGGTTAGCCAATATAGTTCTGATGCTCTCCATCTCCACAGAAATATCGAAGAAATTGTCATTTCAGAAATACTGTGGTGGATTAAAAGAAACAAATGATTTGAGCTTGTCTTCAGAGTGGAATTTAAAGTGCTCACCTTGATTAAATATGCTAAGCTTCCATATCCTGTCTGTCTTTTAGTTTAAGCAGTTGGTTTTACCATCAACTAGTAAAGCAACAAAGCCAAAAGGAGACAGAGACTTCACTTGACTGACTGTGAGAACACCCTCTAGGTCTAATGGTGTCTGGTAGATGGCTGGTTCAGAAACCATGGAAACAAGGTTTGATCCTCACTACACAACGATCAACAGAAAGCTGGCTTAACAATTACAAATATTTAAAAATCACTTCTAGTTAGCATCTTCTCCTCCAAAATCCTATAAAACCAACTGGTTTTATTTTTGCATCAGCCTTTTTGTCCAATATCTCAGTCACAGAGGGCTATAAATATATATAGCACTGAAAGCTAAAGTGTTTCCATACTGAACTATATACTTCCAAATCAGGCAAGACAGCTGCCAATGTTTGATGTTGTTTCAAAGGGCCCTGCATCGCCATCCCAATGAGTCAGATAAAAAAGATGTAAGATATAATCAGACATGGTAATCAGACTGAGCATAGACTATGTCTTTCTCTGCATGAGTGTACCATGTTCTGATTATGGCCCTACATATCTTCAGTGTGCAGTGTGTGCCTAGAAACAACTGTGGTAGTCTGTCTGTGTTTGTACGTGTGTGTGTGTTGTATTCCACAGATATTCTCTGTAGCCCTGACTATTAACAGCATGTAAAGCTAGGCCTGTTCTGATAACATTATCTTCGACAGGCTCACCTGATTAGCCAATCACCCTGTCATTCTCACCCTGTGACACTGGGTTGCTATTTTATGGGAAAGAACAAGCAGGCCTGGAACTGCAGGAGCACACACACACACACACACACACCCCAGTCATTCCCCCACCCTCAGAGGTTCAGCCATTAAGCTGTTTGGATGTGGGGATCCACTTACACCCCCCCAATCCCCCTCCCCCCCTCCCACACTCACGCTGTCAGCCTCGCATGTCAGTCCTGTCATTTGAAGCCTCCTTCCAACCTGCCTTCTCTCGCATGAATAACTACTGCTGGGTAAACACCTATAAGTGATGCGCAGATGTGAATAACACACACAGGTCAACTCCCCCCCCCCACACACACACACACTTAAGAACACACACACACACACACACACTCACTCACTTAGGAATGCACAAACACACACCGGCATAGACACACACAGGCTTTAGACTGGCAGGAAACCTAAATCCAGACCAGCAGCAACCTGGTCTCATGCCATGCCTAGAGTCAAGGCTTCCATTCTGCACTGCTGCCCTCATAATGGCTGAGGCCAACACAACACAAAAGACCAGGTGCTTAGAGGTGTGTGCGTGTGTGTGTGTGTGTGTGTGTTAGAGCTGTCCATGCTAGCTAGTTTGTTTGGATACACTGGTGTGTTTGGCTGAGGGGTTTATGACCTGGAAATGTACTTCACGGCTAAGACAAGAATTCAACCATGCCTGGCCGTGTACAAACCTTACAATGTCTGCAGTAGATTCAATATGCTGCTTAGCTTCAATGTGTTTTGCAGTGAAAACAAGACTGTTGTCAACGACAGCAGTGTATGGAACTGGGACACGGCAATGCTGCATCAGCAGTCGGGATCATCCTTATTTTCAGGGTTACCGTTGTCAGTTTAATAATGGGGAGAGCTTTTTTTCTGTTCTAGAGAGAACTGCAAATCCTCCACTGTGGCTGACAGTTGCTTCTACAACAGCACAGGAGTGTGGGACCGCTGCTTGCAAGATAACCAGTTCTGTTTGGGAGTTTGCTTCTTGTCCATTTCAGACAATCCTTCCATTTGGGTTAGGGTTAGGGTTATGTCATTGACTTCTGTCTAGTCCGAGCAGACTTAACACACTTCCTAGTGGCCACTTGACGTTGTGGTCAATTATTACCATGGTCCATCAGCCCAGCCGGTTGCCTGCTACTTGACACGAGACGCCCCAAGTGGGACTCACACACACACACAGTTATCCACGAGAGCAAACAGGGTTAAAGAAAGAGGAAGTGAAAGCTCACCCTGGCCTGCCTCCAAAAGATGCTATCAGTCAGGTGAGTGAAACAGGCCCACCTAACCAAACTATACAAGAAGACTTTTGTAAACACAAAAGGCACACAGCTCGTCTCGTCCTCTCCTCTACCTCCCCCCAGTCCCCCATCCCCCCAGTCGGAGCCCTTTGTGGTGGTGGAAGAAGAGTAAAAGTTGTTTACATTCCCGGTGCCTGGCAGGTTTCTCTGTGGTTGTCTGAGGTAGAGGTGGAGGCGCCTGGCCCCTCCCCATGTGAGCCCCCCCCCCTCCAATACCCACAGCCAGGGCTCCAGGGAGGACAGATCAACAGTGGAAGTCTTCTATCTACCTGGGAGCTGAATGGACAAGCCAGGCTGGTTCTACTTGAGGAGGGGAGAAAGGCTGGAGCTATGAAGATATCTGTTGTTCTAACCTGCAGACTGTAAAGCGCTGACGGCATCTGGAGAAGATCAGTGAGATGAGCTTGTGTGTGTGTGCGTGTGTGCGTATTTGTTTGTATGGGGGATTGGAGTGTGGTACTGTGAGTGTGTGTGATGGTTAACGAGACCTACAGCTGTGAACTCGTTTGGGCCCCCGCGTCTGGACACGTCACACTGAGAGCAAGACTTCCTCCTTGGAGGGGTCTCCCAGAGGGGCCGTCAGGGGCCGAGCCCCCCGCTCTGCTCTCTGAGCAGGGCCCAACAGGAAGTAGAAAAAAACAGCTGTGCTTCCTCTAGGCCACGTGGCAACATAATCACCGTGGCTACGCGACCTTGGCGTAACAACGGACAAGCGTGCTTGGTGGTTAGGGGGGGCTCACGAGCAGAACGAGAGAGGAGAGGAGAGAAATGGAGACCGGGGAGGAAGAGAAAGACGACGAGAGAGGAGGAGAACGAGGGAGAAGGAGAGCGAAAAAAAGAGAGGAAAAAGGGAAGGGGTGTTACCTGAACTAAAGCTACGCCTCAAGGAACCATGCTCGAAACCAAAGCCTAATTAAATCCAATCATCGATCGGCTGATCCTCTGAACAAATGAGTCGACCGCACGAACCTGTCCACCTCCGCGGCTGCCAGAGCGTCTCCATTTGCCAGAACTGTCTGCGCCAGCAGTCAAGCTAACTGATTGGGAGTGTGTGTGCGTGGGTGTGTTTGTGTGTGGAGTTGCAACACACAGAAAGGGGTTCTAAACATGCAGTGGGTCGCCTCTCTGTCCCTGGCAGATGTGCTTGAGATCACACCCAGTTGTTTGTGTGTTGATGTTGGAAGCGGGTGTGTGTGAGAGCATCGTGTTTTCGTCACAGACTAGGGGAAAGGGGGTCTAGACTCCATGTCTCCGTGTTATCCAGGAATACTGCAGTTTTAACCTATAGTAGTCATTTCCCCCCCTAGTACAATAAGAAGCACTGGTGACATATAACACAACATTCACTGACAAACACACACACAAACACCCGTCAGTTTCTCTTAAACAGCTGTGGTTACGAGCCACGCTAAGAGCCGTGTTCATTAGCGCTGAGCTCACCCACACACACATCTTGGCAGGGTGTTTTTCAAGGGATTCTTTTCGAAGTATGATCCATGCGGAAAACACGCAGGTTGTTTTTTTTTATGACAAAGGGATATTAAGAAGAGACAGAGAGAGGGGCCTTCACAGTCAGAAGAACATCCAAGCAATGCAGAGCCTTGTGAAGACGGGTTCTCCCTCAACATGCTTACTAAGTCCAAGATCTGCCTTCATTTCCAGTCACGTTTACAGAGGAGTTCCACTGAGCCTAAAGCCATGTGGCTGTGTGACTTTCCACCGGTTTCCACGCAGTTCCATCCCCCAGTCCCCCTCTCCCTGTCCCCCCTGTCCCCCAGAGGGACGTTCTTGGATCAGCAGTAAGAAATAGAGAGAGAGAAAAGGAGGAGGGAGGGAGGTCTTTCTACGACGAGGGTTGTTGTTGACATTACCCCGCTAACTGAATCTGACATACACCTGCAGCAATTAAGATGCAAGGAAGCGGTTCATGCCAGAGTGAGAGCACTTGTTGGAGCAGCTCAGGGATGCCAAACAACGTTGTGGATGATGAGATGGAAGGCAGGGGAGCGTCTTATTAGAACCAGGGCCATGGACACAACAGGCTGGGATGTGGGACGTTCTGCCCAGTTTCACATCATCTCTGTGTCTGTCACTGGATAGTTTCAGACTGATTCAATCATCATGCTTTTCATTTCAGTCTGATAAAAGAAAAGTTCCAGATCCCAGGAACTAGAAATCTCTCTCTCCCTGTCTCTGCCTGTCTCTCTCTCCCTGTCTCTGCCTGTCTCTCTCTCCCTCTCTCTCTCTTTCCCTTTCTCCCTCTCTCTGCCTGTCTCTCTCTCTTTCCCTTTCTCCCTCTCTCTGCCTGTCTCTCTCTCTTTCCCTTTCTCCCTCTCTGCCTGTCTCTCTCTCTCTTTCCCCATCTCTCTCTGTCTGCCTGTCCCTCTCTCTCTCTCTCTCCCGCCCTTATGTCTTTCATAAAATGTTACAAGACATCTTAGACTGTTTTGGGCATCTTGGGTTACACAGAACAGCCTTCTCAAAAGAAGAAGCAGGTGGAGGGGAAATTAGGAAGATAAAGAGGGAGGACATGGTACCAAAAACAAAAGGCTGCACACCGAAGAGCCGGCACCGTTACCACCTATCCAAACACACAGCCAAGTCATGAAACACATGTACAGCAGCCTCCCTGCGGCGCTGTGTGATTGCAACTGTCAAGTCAATCTAATAATCAAGAAAGGGGGGGGGGGGGGGGAAACTACCGTAGGACATGTCATGTAAATCTGCTGGGCCAGAGTTTTACAGTTCCCCAGATCAGGTCGACATGGAGAAACACCAAGGCCCGCACTCAAGCGCATCGGACCTGAAACTGGGAGGCATGCGGAGGTTGATGCTGATGCTGTGACAGCCATGCTTCTGCACCTGTGAAAGCCATCACTGGCTGCAGCACAGCACGTAGCCCCCTGGTGGATAGGAGCAAGCACAACACGATGGGTCAGGACGGCGTGAAGGACATGACCGGGAGCAGAGGGAGGAGTTGCAGCTCTACAGAGAGGATACGAAGATTGAAAAATGGAATTTGTCAAAGCTTCAGTAAGTATGAACACAGCTCTAAAATTCGACTGTTCCACTACCGAAGGTTGTATTAAGTCTGGCTCCCCTGTATGTCCCGGTATGGCCTTGGCCTTTCCCCTAACCCTCCCCCCCCCCCCCGCCCCGGGCCCTCCCTGGCCCACCCTGTGGGCTGTTTGGCCTTGACAGCCTGATGAACACGTCTCTCTTGTCCGACTGGCCAATTGAACACGTCTGTTTCCCATCAGCCCCCACTGTCCCTGCGGACCCTCTCATCTTGACCTCTCTGACACCTCTGGAGGTGTGTGTGTGTCTGTGTGACTGTGTGTGTGTGTGTGTGTGTGTGTGTGTGTGTGTGTGGGTGTGTGTGTGTGTGTGTGGAGTTTGGGTGTGCAGGAACCACCAAATGATCCTCATCGGTATATGTGACAGAAGCATGGAGTAAGGAGCCCTGGGCAGGAAGTCACGAAAATAGTGGAGTAATTTCTCAGTCCTCTTCCTTCCATCTCCCTCTCGCTTTCTTTTCTAACTGATGTCTCTCACTTCTTCTTCGTACCTTGCCTATCTTCATGCCTGACCATTACCATCATAATCACCACGGCATTTCATCCCTCAGCAACAATTAGTCTGAGGATTGCAAGCCGGGGAGCTAAAACATGATTGATTCAACATTTACATGCAGACTCAGTTGCTGGTGGACTGCAGGAATGATTTTGTCAGAGCGTTCACAGTCTGCTAGTTATCAACCGCAAAACAATGGCTGCATAGCGCACGGAGATAATATTATCTTCAAATAAAATAAATAAACATACTGTTTAAATATGCCATTTAGCTTTGTACACAAACGTAGCCAATGAAACTCGGCTTCAGTAATCACTATGCTCCGTGTGTGTTCATGCATGAGACAAAATCTTGTGTTGTCGTCATTTTGCGTTCTGGTTTTCACCCCGTTGAAGGAGAGGGGAGTGAGGTGAAAATATATCCCAGCCTCCCTGTCCCCTCCCTGGGGCTGGCTCATCAGACTGCCCCCCTGTTGGACCATAACACAAAAGGCTCCACATCTCCTGTAGCAGACTGGAAAGGGGAGGTGGTGAAGTGAGGTGGGGGTGGCTCAGAGTGGTGACAATGTATATCCTAACGTAATTAATACTCTGTTCCATATGTTTGCTTTTCCATGGGCGGTGTGGTGTGGGGTGGGGCTGGAGGGATTTATTCAGGGCGTGTGTGTGTGTGTGGAGGGGGGTTGGGGGGTCAGCAAGGGGCACCAGGGACATCTGCGAGCCATTAGCCTGCCAAAAAACTCCCCACCAGTCAGGGCTGATTAAGGTGCGGCAGGTAATTAGGTTGCCGGAAGGCAATTAAGGTTGGATGTGCTGGGGTGCTGGTTTCCCTCATCCTGGGACGGGCTGGGCCCAGGAGACAGGTACGGGCCCAGGAGACAGGGGCTTGGTACCAACACATCGCCTCACACTGCTGGGCCACTGCCGAGGATAATGAGGCAGTGATGATAATACTGATGATGATAATAATGTACAAAGTGCAGTGATAAAGATAGTGAATTCGCCAGAGGCGCCGGGGCAGGGGGGGCGGGGGGACGGGGGGCATTCGTGTGGCACTGAGGTGCCCAACGAGATCACATGTGAGAGCGGTTAGAGAGGACGGCAGTCTGCGTGATCATAGTGGCTTTGACGCGGGCAGTCTATAATGGGTGTTAACTCCAACTCCCAGAAGACTTTGCTGCAACTCCGTCTACGGCGGCCTGGACCAATAGCCAAACGGTAAACGAAAAAAGAAAAACTGACGATGAGAACAACAGCAGGGAGAACAGAAGCGAGAAGGAGGAAGAAACGACTCTGACCTGAGTTTAATAGCTTCCAGCGGTGAATTATCAGGCCTCTATTAGCCCCTGGCCATGTGTGAAGGGGCTAAGGAAAGCAATGACAAACACACACACACACACACACGCACAGTACAGTGAAACAATACAGTAGAGTGCTGTGGTAACCAGATGTGCTAGGGTAAGGCTAAAAGGGTAGGAGGAGAGGTGGAGTACTAAACGAATGGCTGCTCATGTGCTGAACCCCCAGAGCGCAGTATGCGGTGGTGTCAGCCAGCACCAGTTGTGATTCGGAACGCAAGACGCCGGAGCTTGTGTGGGCGCACACACGTGTGGGTGTCCTCCTGGAAACCTACAGCAGCGTATAGTAGGAATAAAGCTCCACAGGGAGGGATAAACGTCTTTGAATTGAATTGAGAGAGAGAGAGAGAGAGAGAGAGAGAGAGAAAGAGAGAGAGAGAGAGAGAGAGAGAGAGAGAGAGAGAGAGAGAGAGAGAGAGAGAGAGAGAGAGAGAGAGAGAGAGAGGGGGGGGGGGCAGAGAACAGGAGAGAAAGAGAGAGATTGAGAGAGAGAGAGAGAGAGAAGGAGAGAGAGAGGAGAGAAAGAAAGAACGTTTTGACGTGCAGCCATGGCTTCATCAGTGTGAACCGAAGGGACCTGTTCTGGGAACACGGCGTGGCGGCGGGGACAGGAAGTACAGGCAGCTCGGGACGGGGCGCTTGTTGATGGACAGGAAGTACCAACCGAGCAGAGCGTGGCTCGGGGCCTGGCGGTGGACAGCCCACGGGAAGCCAGCAGGAAGCCAGCAGCCAATCGGAGGAGTGTGTACCTTGGCCCACCGCCCACTTCCTCCTCGCGCCTCAGTCAGAAGCCCTACCCTGACTTCCTCTTATGGGTAACCTTAATCTTGGTGCATTAAACTGCCATGCGTGTGTGCGTCCGTATGAATGAACATGATTGTGTGTGTGAGTATATATGTGTGTGTGTGTGTGTGAGTATATACGTGTGTGTGTGTGTGTGGATTCAGCGAGGTGATTACTCTCAGAGCCGAGGAGCAGACGGCAGGCCGGGCTTCCGCTTCTCTCCCCGGGGGGTACCTGGCAAAAAACCTGGCAACCCTCCCTCCGGCCACCGCACACCCCGGAGGGATCGGAGAACAGCGAAGGATAACATGCCGGCCAATCAGAGACAAGTGCTCAGTAAGCAAGCAGGGAGTGAGGGAGCACGCCAGTCAAGGGCCATTAGAGGAATACATTTCTTCTTTTAGGAGCCCTGGTTCTGTCAAACACACACAGAGAGGCTAAAACTCGCTAATCTGATTGAACGCACGGATAAAGCCGCCCTGAGACTGAACGGCCTCTGACAAGGCTGAGCTGAGTTACTCGGACAGACTCACACACAGACACCGGACAGGGAGGTCTGCTCATAACTGTCTCAAACAACAGTGTTTCACTCTCCCTTCTGGACAATTGAGAGGCTATCCTCTGGTGTTTTAACTTATGTAGAATACTTTTAACAGAAAAGCATAATAGAGTGTATTTATGTACCCAAACTGATGTGTGGTGAACTTACCATGTAGACTGTTGTGCTGAAGAGACAATAAAACGTACAACTTTGGATTGAATCAGAGGCTAAGAGATCCACACAGACTGTAAACCAGCACAATCAGCCCCCTTCTCACTTTCACACAATCCCAGTTAATGACAACTTTCTAAATATAGAAAGAGACCCAACACACACACACACACACACACACTGGCAAATGCACATACATACGCTACACTAACATGTCATTAGGCCTACTTTTCAAGAGCTTTGATATGATTTATAAAGCACAAACTGTGAAAGTAATCACTTTTTAAAAGGTTACCAAAGGCGTCTGCCAGGAAAACCAAACACTGTAAAACGTGTCAAGAAATTTCTGGTAATTTCCTCTTTTCATTCAATCCCTATCGCACTCTCCCTCTCTCTCTCTCCCCATCTCTTCCTGTGTTTCATGCCAAGTGGCAAGGTTTTATCGCAGGATTTCTCACTTCAAAGGACTTCTATTGCTCACCACATTCTGATACGGCATAGCAGAGACTTAATGACCCCTAAATGATGCTAACTTTAGTAGCAAACAAATGGCGTGGCTCATTTGTTGAGCTAATTGTCCAAAATGGAAATTTCCACAGCCTTACCCCTTTCTATTCGCCCCCCTTTTCAAAAGCTTTATTTATCTTTGGGTTCAAAGGGAAAAGGAAGGAGAAAATAGTGCGACAAGTGTTTGTTTAGAAGGCAGAAAAATGCGTTTGATAAATCAAGCATTCTTCATTTCCTCTGATGTTGCATTAAATGCTGATATTGATCAGGGATGTTCTGGTTGTGGGCCCATGACTACAACAGTTTAATAGCTTACACCATCTGGGAAACTAACCCCCTGGTCAAACACGTTCCATCTCTTTCCTCTTTATTGGAATTTAATTGTGAATGAGTGTGTTTTGCTATTGAGGCATTTTTGCGTAAGTGTGAATGCATTACGTACATGTGTGTGCAAGTTTGTGTGTATGTGCAAATTTGAGTGTGTGTGTCCCATCCCTGAGCAGGGGCGCAGGCTGCCTGAGTTAGTCAAGTGCTGATGATAAACACAGTCATTCTAGGGAAGGTGGCATCAATAAGTCAATCTAAACTTAACCACACAAGCAGCCACAGTAATTAAGAGGCACGCAAAACACAAATGCCCCCACCCCCCCCCCCATGCACACATCTACATCCACATAAACAAACACGCACTATTCCAGATGTAGCATTCAGCTAAGGTATGTGCGTGATTACAGATACCAAAATGGGTGGTCTCTGTCCAATCCAGATCCATATTATTACCACAATTTATAATTGGCTAGTCAGGCCTGCTATAGTCTAGACTTCCTGTGGTACCCGCTAAAGAGTATGTAGTAATAAGACCATCCACGCAACCAATCAGAGACCAGATGTTGTTTTTGCACAGTTGCCGATTGACATTCTTCCACTCCGAACAAAAAACGCCGAAAACATCGTCCACAACACTCTCTCAAGCCGTCAGCGTACATCAAGGTCTTTTATAAAGCCGGACAGTGGAAATACTGGGAGACAAGTCCCCAGTCCCAAACCTTCCCACCAGAGACACATGTCCAGAAAACACACATTCCTGCTGAAGGCACCATGGTCTAGCTGGGTGTGCCATTCTAAGAACTCTACTCTCTCTCGGAACACGGCAGGGAACGAAGTGAAACGTGCAGCCTAGCTACCGTTACCGTACCAACGTCTCTCCTGGAGAAGAAACCCAGTTATTTTTTCCCTTGTATAGTGTAGAGATCCTGATTGGACAAAGCCTAGTATTGATTTGAAGATGTTTACCAATCTGCGTTTGCCCTTGCTTTGTTTACCCATTGATCCCAGCATTCCAGATTCCAGAGCAGTAAGTGACCGGGCACTCAGCACATGCATACTTATATACTTGAGAATGTGAGCCGTGTGTTGAAGGGATTCCGAGCTGGGCAGCAGAAAAAGCCTATTTAAGAAACAGAACACCAAAGTTGGTTTACTGTAGACTGTTGGTTTACTTGTCAAAGGTAAATGACTAGCACCTAGCATGTTCTGCGGCGTGTGATCGGTCTTTACGGCTGCTAAGATTTCAAGCTGTCGATAAAGAATGCTTCAGAAACGGAATGACCAGCAGCTAGCTAGGCAGACGCTGGGCTCTCATGCTGCGTTTGATGTGCGTTATCTGGCAGAGCGCCAGATGTAGAAATAATTTAGTAAGAGACACCACCCCCCAGGCCTCAAACACACACGCACGCACACACACACACACACACACACGCACGCACGCACACCTTTATCACATTCCACTCCCACTTTCCATAGCGTCACTAATGTGTGGGACAGCATGGTGATGGATGTGTGGACGGGGATTTGTTAAGAGGAGAGTAGCCAACATTACAGCTGCAGCTCCTCCACAGTCTGTCCAGAACCTTCCAGTCAGGAAGAGCTGAAGTGAACATACACAGTCTGTCCAGAACCTTCCAGTCAGGAAGAGCTGAAGTGAACATACACAGTCTGTCCAGAACCTTCCAGTCAGGAAGAGCTGAAGTGAACATACACAGTCTGTCCAGAACCTTCCAGTCAGGAAGAGCTGAAGTGAAAATACACAGTCTGTCCAGAACCTTCCAGTCAGGAAGAGCTGAAGTGAACATACACAGTCTGTCCAGAACCTTCCAGTCAGGAAGAGCTGAAGTGAACATACACAGTCTGTCCAGAACCTTCCAGTCAGAAGGAACTGCAGTACACATACACAGTCAACGGCACGACACGGACAAATCTGACGGAGGGACTGGACTGAGGAAAGAGACTGCTTTGATTAAAGTGGAGCGATTGAGGGAGAAAATGCGAATAAATGAAGCCACGACAGAAATCCCTGCCTTTGAAGCTTCCACCTCATGGGGATTGAGAGACATAGGATGAAAGCATCTTTTGTACCCAATTTGTGTAATTTGCTGTTGCAAGGAGTAATGTTATATTAAGAAACTGGCTGCAGAAATCTGTAACATAAATATTTCGAATGAAACGATAACGAAAACCGAACAGAGAGGATTTGCAAAGTACAAAAAGGAGGAGGGAGTAATATCAAACCAAGATGCTTTGGGAATGTGACCCAGTAAAGAAAATAAGACAATAAAACAAAACACAGGTCCAATAGCTCTAGTTCCCTCCCAAAGAGCCACACTATGGCAACAACAGTGAATCATCCACGTTGCTGTCACATGCAGCACTTGCCAAAGGCTGTTATCTGTGTGTTAAGGCCATGTATTCGTTCCAGGTACAGTGTTGCCTAAACATGACACGAGGCCTGCAAAACAAAGAACGAAAGAAAGAGGAAACGGGTCATTGGAGAGGGAAAGGGAGAGGCGAAAGGGAGATGAAAGTGACGTGTGCGTCACCTGGCACACTGCCGTTCTGAGCAGGACATACATGCTTACCTCCTCTTCAGTCCTGACCACTGGCTTCACTTTACCAGGGTAATACCTCCCAGTACGAAAACATCTGAGTTTCAAATGCCTCAATGAGAAGACGTCACGTCAGCGAGGTCCAGCTTCTCTCTCTCTCCCCATGGGCTCTCTCTCCCTCTCTCACGTCTCTCTCCTCATCAATCTGTCTTTTTCACTTCTTCCTTTATCTATCCCCCTTTCTCCATCCTCCCTGACCTCACTCTCTTTATATTAGAATCCATCCCAATCACTCTCTCTCTCTTTGTCTCTATCTGGACCCCCCCCCCCCCCTCTCTCTCTCTCTCTCTCTCTCTCTCTCAATCTTTCTTTAAATCTCTCCCTACATCTCACGGAGACCTGGCCTGTATTAGTTCTGGTTGTTTTGAAGCGATCAGTGTGCATTATCAGGACCAGACCCGGCATATGAAGCGTGTTACCAGGACCAGGAAGGAGAGAGAAGGCCGCGTCCTGCTGGATTACATACGGCCGTGTCATCCAGCCCTGCCCCGCCACGGAGCATCCCGGTCGGCCCAGTCCCCCATGAAGGAGGACCCGCTCAGACCGGATTGCTTTTTAACTAGCAGCAGAGCGAAGGGAGAGGTTTAGGTTGCGTTGGTTTCAAATGAGGCCGCTAATAACGGAGCTGATATGAGGAGGGACTCAGAGAGGCTGAACGGAACTGATGAGTGCTGGTGCATCGGACACTATAGAGTCATCTTATATGTCCGGCACGGACATTCAGAGTGTGGTGCCGCTATCAAGCCACATCTGGATTCCAGCTGTCCAAACCCAGAGCGTGATGCACTAACCCCACACCACACCTCCCTAGACAGATGCCTGTGCGTACACACACACACACACGCGCACAAACACACACACGCACATTCACGGTACCTGGCTGGGCTAGACTGGGGTAGGTGGATGTGGAATGTGCCGATTGCTGCTGCAGAGTGATCAGAAGTGACAGGGCCTGTAAACCTCCAAGCCGTCTCAATTAGACCCGAGGACTGTGGATCAGAGCTCTCTGGTTCCCCGCTCAGCCTACGGGATCGGGGGGGGGGGTATAGGGGGGGGGGTGTACACGGTAGCCGGGCTCATGGGTCACGAGGTGAGGTGTGAGGAGGACGGGAGGGAGGAGAGGAGGAAACAGGAATGATGCCGAAAAAGAGGAGAGGAAAAAGAAGTGTGAGAGTTGGAGGGATGAGAGAGAGGGGGAACAGGAAAGAGACGGGGAAAAGAGAGTGAGGGTGAAAAAAATTGAGCGAAATCTCCATCTGAGCTTTCATCAGTGGCGCTACCAGCCTACCAATGTGACAGAGCAAGAAGATCTAAGAGCAGGTGTTAGAGTCGGCAGACTCAAAGGCGAGTGCAAAGAGAGAGACCCAGAGAGATTCTGACACTCTAATAGGGTTGGCCAAGGCCTCAGTTTGCCTTCCTACTACCCCCCCCTGGCTCTCTCCCAGGAGCCAGGGGGCAAGGCGTTGGGTTTTCCTTGGCCCGTGCCCAAACACATGTTAGTCACTATGTGTGTGATGCTGTGGCGAGGTTCACTCACGAGGAATTTTAGCCTTAAGAAGTCCCCAGAGCCAAGTGGATAGGAGCAGCGTAAATTCTCAAATCTGTTCCTGCAATGATGTAGTCCCCTATAAACTGTTACTGCATACCTTCACATGGGAGCATGTACTATACTGTTCTTTTATCAGTCAAACCAAAAGATAGCAGGTGATCGAAATTAATAATAACGCCACACTTGATCGTTATCGCTTCCACAGACAGCAGTTACACTTTTGTTGAAGGCGGAAGAATATTTATAATAGATGGACAAACGGAGAAATAACAGAGAGGTGAAAAAGAGGGTTCTACAGACCGGCAGGAATTTTCATGTGGAAGGCTGTTTTAATTTCATCTGCATACTTTATGGATGGATTTCTAGCAGCAGAAGATATATGCAACATTTTCCATAGGTTATTCCTGAGAAGTATTGCAAATTGGCTGGAAAATAACTTAAAGTTTCCAGAGTCTCTTTATTTTCCTGTCTGTCTATTTGATAGTTGGTCAGTAGTGTTGAAAATACGTTTAAAGAATGGCTTGTCTCCAAACACCAAATCTGAAGGTCCTGTTGAGGTCACAGAAGAAGTCAAAATACGGAACCTGCTCACATTTGAACACTGAGAAGAAGACAAAGCAACAGGATAGAATGAAACTCTGGAACTCTGGAATGAAACTCTGAAATGCTGGAGTTTGGTTTGTAAAGTTGCTTCAAACAACACAACAGCCTGCTGACTTAGGTACCAAACAGACTGCCCTGGGCTGTTTCAAGTTGTCGCTAATCAAAACAGGCGCAGTCTGGCAAGGCGGCTCAATTAGGTCAACTGCCAGATTGTAAAGTCAAATATCACTGCTCTCGTCTTTGATGTTTGGTTTACTAGGACTCCGCTGTTAAACAGGTACCATGTGGAGCCCACGGAGAACGCGAGCGCTACCCATGACTCATCTTTTCTTCAATATTGCACAAAGAAGAAAATAACCTTGTTGCTAAAGCCGTGTCATAAACAGAGGCCTGTCTTCAAGCCAATCTCTGCAGCGGGGGCCTCATGAACTCAGCGCAGAGTGTCCTAGTGTGCTGCCGCCCTCCTGGTCAGTTGGGTCGTCTCACCTTGGTATGTCGTGTTAAGTAGGGAGGCCAGGTCGCCCAGTGTGTCTCCTCTCCCAGGGCAGTCTGGGAAGTAGAGGACCGTGAAGAGTTTCTGACAGAGCAGCACCACCTTGCCCCGACACCCCTGCCCAGGACCAAACTGGAAGCAGCTGCGACTGTTCCTAACCCCACGCATTGAGACACAAACTACGACCTCTGGGATTTTGGGCTGACAAATAGACTTGTCTGTGCGGAGCTGGGGTGGGAAGGGGGGAAAGCTGTGAGGGAACGTCCCGGAACCTTTTCACCTTGGGGTCAGGGGTCAACAGCTTTGAGAGATGGCAGCCATCAAAGGCTACTCCCCGGCCCTCTGTCCATCCGTCCAGCTTTCTGTCTGTCTGGCCGGCTTCCACGCAAGTGAGTCATCACCTCCCTTGGGTGGTCCCCCTTTCTCCACCCCTCTACCCGCCTCTCCTCCCCAGTCTCTCTCACCTTTGTGGATTACTTTACTATTGCCCCAGGTGTTCTACCAGAGTTATTCTAGTAAGAAATGCCAGATATTAGCACGGAGCTCCCATTATCCTGTAAATTATTGCCCCATAAAAGTATGTATACCATGCGACAGTTTAAAGTGAACATTTGTTTTTGGGTTGGTCGTCGAAACCTTTTTCAACAGGGACCATATGCTTCTCATTACTCAATATACATTCATGGGGTAATTCTACACAAAGAAAAATGGGACTGGTAAAAAGACCAAAACAATATCTATTTCATCAGCAACCTGGCAGGTTTTTCAGCACGCCGAGCTACAAGTGACTAATCGGAACATTCCAGGGACCCCACAGCCACTGGAGCCCAGTGGAGTGACTAAAGAAAAATGGAACCATTACCCTAAACCTTGGACCCCCTACGTATAACTCAAAGTTATCTTCCTCTACTCATCCGGGGTTAGATGGACGTATGGGAGCAGGATGTGAGGAGCGGGCAGTCCGGGGGGAGCCCTTGGACGGTGTTTTAGGAAGCGAGCTGTCTCTGGCTGAGATGCAACACCTAACAAGTCAGCCCTTCATCTGTGCTCCCCGGGGCGTGGGTGGAGGGGGCCACCAGGGGGCGAGGGGGCTGGGGGGACAGGGCCGTGCAGAGTGTGAACAAGCTCCTGCTGCTTAGAGGTGAGGAGAACAGGGAGCTGGCTGACAAGGTGTCTAGGACGGACATGGTGGAGGGGATGCAGGGAGACTGACAGACACTGAGGGGATGGCGGGAGGGAGAGGGGGGGAGGGGGAGATAAATTAAAGAGGGACGACATCTATAGAGATCTAGAGTGAATGTTCAACAGGAAGTGAAATTATGAGGTGTTTAGTAGGTAGAAACCTGCAGCAATGCAAAATGTCCTTGGCTGCCTTCGCCCCTGAATGGTAGACACACACACACACACACACACACACACACACACACACACACACACATATGCACACACTCCCACTGCAGCTTGAATGAAATGTTACACCCTAACCCGAGTCCACCCCAGTGAACACAGAAAGGGAATTTCCTTAATTTAAACTACTATATTCATTCCATAGAAATCCAGTACATTCCATCTCCAGCATGTCTGAACTCTACAGTGAACGGGAGAATGCTCTGCGATTATTGGGTGGGAAATACCAAAGCCACTTAGTTCAAAAAGGCAAAGAAAAGAAAACAGATTTGTTTACAAGAAGGGAAATAAACACCACATACTTTTATAACTATGTCCGATGGTTTCTGTATCTGGATAGATCACAGCTTTAGTCAATTTATTCTGTCCTTTCTGGCCTGTGTGTGGGCATGTGTGTGGCTTGGTGCAGAGTGTGTGTACGTGTGCACGTGTGCACGTACACACACGGTGGCGCCTGTGTGCACGTGGCGCCTGTTAGAGCATTCATTTGAAATATAGATAAGATGTTTTCGAGATAGGCGTCTCATTTAATTGAAGCTCCCACTTATCGGCTCAATGAATCTAATTAAAGATAAAATGTAATAGAACAGTTTTATGCATCGATATCATTCTCTCCCTCTCTTGAAAAGAATACATTGTCTGTGTTTCCTGAAGAATCTTTTTATGTGATCACACATGGAATGGTGCTCATTACCAGGAGGAAATTGTCCTGGCACAAAGAAAGGTCTTCATCTATTAAATCTGACCTTCCTCCTTTTCTCTCCAATTAAAGAAAAGGAGATGGTGGTGAAGAGCAAGTGGTTACTGCAGAAGTCATTAAAACAACAATAATAATCTGCTTTAATACGTCAAGCCGGGAACAGAGATTAATCAATTTCCCTCTCTTATCCTCCAGTGGGGAGACAAAATATGCTGTAGGAATTAGACAAGTAGCTAGCCAACACAAGTGATTATAGGGGCAGCTAAAGACAGCTAAGCAGAGAGAGAGACAGAGACAGAGACAGAGACAGAGAGAGAGAGAGAGAGAGACAGAGAGAGAGAGAGAGAGAGAGAGAGAGAGAGAGAGAGAGAGAGAGAGAGAGAGAGAGAGAGAGAGAGAGAGAGAGAGAGAGAGAGAGAAAGAGCTAGAAAGACAGAGCTATAGAAAGATCTAGATAGTCTATCTACTAGTAACTACTGGAAAGACAGGGAGAAAGTGCTAGAAGGAGGGAGAGACATCTAGAAGGGGAGATATAAAGAGGAGGAATAGTCTTAGCCAAGTCCTTGCCAAGTAGTTCAATTGGAGGTGTGTTTTTGTTTGCAATCTGTGAATGTAATTATGTGAATGTGCCTGTCATTGGAGGGGGCATGTCTGCTTGTCAAAGGAATCTGTTCAGCTTTCCCACGAGGCTGGTGGTTAGCTTCCACCAGGATGAGCTGTTCCACACCCTGCTCTGTTGGTTTACTGGGTAGTACTCATCCTCCCAGTGTCCTGTTACACAAACTATCCAACCCACTTGCTTTGGTTCATCATCAGAAACGAACACTGGACGGATAGGATCTGTCTGTCCAAACCCTCTTCATAACAGAGGAAGTTGGTGTTGCATTGCTTCTCTCCTATTTGACAACGAACGTCCTGCTATGCTCTGCTGTGTTAACTCAACTGTCTGGTGGACTGACACAAGCCAAGGGGGGAGGAGAGAGGGTCTAACCAAAGTAAACATTATTCCACTGTGAAAAAGGCTGTTCTGACAGCTTCTTCCAAGAACTTCTTGGAGATGTGGAGCGGGGTTGGGTAACTTGACCGATGCAGCACATTATGGAACCACATGAACATGGCAGCATAAGGCCTCATCTGAAATTCTACAAAATGCACAGTAAAGTGTGTTCAAAGACTAAACACTTAATGGGGACGTATGGTTAGTGTAACCAAAATATATATATTTATTTATTTGAATACACTTGTTGAGCCCTACATTAGTTTTACAGGAAGGTTGTTTCAAAGCTGACATGCAGTTCGTCTGATCTACAGCTTGGGGACTTCATTGGGAAATAATCA
This sequence comes from Osmerus eperlanus, assembly GCF_963692335.1. Taxonomy (NCBI): domain Eukaryota; kingdom Metazoa; phylum Chordata; class Actinopteri; order Osmeriformes; family Osmeridae; genus Osmerus; species Osmerus eperlanus. The sequence continues at coordinate 13,455,450 of NC_085030.1, forward strand.
GCCAATCATAAATTAGGCCAGAAGGTTGCAATTACCGCACCCAATAACCATCCAGCACGGAATCGGACAAAGACCCTGATTGGTGAAATGCCTCAGGCTGCTATGGTAACGACAGGTTCCCCAGCGACGCTCAGCTATGTGGGTGTTGAAACCCACAAGGTCAAAGTTCGTAGAGATCACTCCCTTTTTCTCGTTAACCTCTGCTGTTATCTTCAAAGACCCTGGTGTGACACGACATAGCTGCCTTGTGTCAATGTGCATCAGTCAAGTGTCACTCTCAGCATTCTCATTAACTCCAGGCTGATTTACTTTTTGGCTTAATCACAGAGCACATGCCCCTTTTCAATTAGAAAACCCACCCCCTAACCTCCATTTAGCCCTCCTGAGCTGTGTGTGTGGGGGTGTGGGTGTGTGGGTGGGTGGGGGTGGGGGTGGGGGTGTTTGTGTGTGAAGGGCATGGGGCAATTCCACTGGTCCTTTTTATATGCCTCTTACGCTACCCCCAACTCGGCTAGCAGGAAGTCCATAGGGTTCTGGGGGTCACAAAGGGTCATGTCCTTGACACAAACATAAGCCCCTCCTTAGGAACTCCAGACTAATTGCTCTCCACTTCCTTATCAACTTCCTACTCTACCTTTATTAAGTCCCATTAGGCGCAAGGCCTTTGTGCTTTTCAAAGAGCAATCGGAACAGTCAACTATTCTTTTGTTAAGTATAGGAAGCTATTAGCAACACATCTGTGCGGTAGAGGGGGAGCGCATATATCTTGAATAAAATAATCAAGCAACTTTATGTTTTAACGTTAATACAACACTCAAGATATAGACTAATGTCTGACCTAGCTGCAAACACACACACACACAACAAAAATACACAGTCAATGAGCTTTAAGAGATCTGGGAGAGAAAGGGAGAGATTTGTGGAAAGCTTGCATCCCTGCAACATTAAATCCTTCAAAGCATAACTGAAGAGGACTGCTTTCCTGAAATCAGATCAAAGGCAATTATTTTTTGGCAAACACGTATAGCCATCAAACTAAATGCCTTGTGAACCTTGGTGCTGAGCTGAATAAATCATTTACAATCTAACAGGAATGAAGCTTTCTGAATGTGAGAGACTTCAGCTGCCTGCCAATTTCATCACCTTGAACCATCATTCTATTCCTGCATGAGTTGTAATTTCTGAACTATTATTCTATTCCTACATGAGCAGTATTTTCTGATCCTTCCCAATAGAAGTCACACTGACTTTCTGCTGTGCTGAGCGATTCTGTGTGAAGTTAGAACAGCAGTGTTTCTTCAGAAGAACAGAGCTTTAAGTTACCCCCCCTTTCAGAAGAACAACTAGGTGGAGCGTGAGCTAGTTAACAAGGGAGCCCGTTACAATGATAATTACTTTGAAGTTACTCTCATATCTCAGGTAGATGACTGTTTGGTGTCAGGCGTCAGGTGGCTGAGCGGTTAGGGAGTCGGGATATTAATCAGAAGGTTGCTGGGTCGATTCCCGGCCGGGCGAAATGACGTTGCGTCCTTGGGCAAGGCACTTCACCCTACTTGCCACGGGGGGAATGTCCCTGTACTTACTGTAAGTCGCTCTGGATAAGAGTGTCTGCTAAATGACTAAATGTAAATGTAATGTACGATGAGTGGGTCCGGGTCCGGAGTGTAAGAGCTGGGGAGAGAAAGGCCCGGTGACTTTTGCTCGCTTGGTTTAGCTGCTCTGGAGCTTCCTGCATCGGGTTCCCAACTTATGTCCGTGATTGGAATCTTCTCACAATGACTGTAACCACGACGACCACATTCCCCCCAAACTATCGATTACCCCTCTTGTGACCATCCGACCACAGACAGAAGTCCACTGTGACACACACCGATCGGACACATCACACCACAACGACCTACGGTATCAGAGAGAGAGAGCGAGAGAGACACTAAGATTGATAGTCTCCCTGCCACGGTGTGCTTCCAAGGCCCCTGTCTACGTTTACAGCTAATCCAAAGCAAATTAGAGTTTAATCATCTTGATTCCTAAATCTCCCACGGATCCCATTTCCATTGATCTCCATCTGCCTGTGTGCAAGCCAGATTGTAATCAACCATCTATATGCAGAGGCTACTCTATCTTATTTGCTCTCTCGGGCTGCCATGGAAACAAGTGAACCCAGTCTCCCAAGAAATGCAGTCTGGAGGATTAGAAGAATAGAATAACTTCCTGAGTGTCCAAGACTGAAAGGGAGCTAAAGGCAGAGAAGAAGAAAGACTGAGTCAAGTGAAATACACGTGAAGATCTGCTGCTCAGAAAACAAACCCAACAGACAATAAACCGACCCTCTAGATTCCAACACCGAGCCACCGTGATCTCATAGAACGGTGAGGTGATCTAGTGCTGAGACAAATTCAAGTCCCATTTCCCACAGAGAAGGTTTAAACATGGAGAGCGGACTCACTCCCTGACAGGCTGACCTTCCACATCCACCACGGATACCTCCCTCAAGCCACGCAAGAATCACTCCCAGAATCCATCTGGGCCATATGTGTGCAAGAGATTTACACCACTTGTTCAATGTCTTCAGGCTGGGGATGGAGGAATGGGAATAGTTCAGAAGTGATGGGGAGGAACGCAAACATATGTAGGCTTAATGCTACAATTTATGAGATTAAGTGTTTGTGTGTGTTGATGTGAAGCAAACAGCAATTATTATGTTCTGGGTGCTTCTGTCAATGCTTACTGTGGCACACAGACTTCAACAACTGTGTTAGGTGTGTAGAATCCACACGTCCAGCCATGTGTTGGGAGATTTCAAATGCGATAACACACGTTTCACTGGGCGTGTAAGATTTAAGTAAGATTTGGGCCACATTGTTTGCAACATCAATGCAGAAGATTACTTTGAACTTGGAAAACAACTAGTTTATTCATGTTTCCAGAAGAACCACAGGAGAGACTGAATGTTCGAAAAGATACCACAAGACCCAACTCAGCACTAGTCATCAGCCTTTCCTTTCTTCTCAATCTATCCTTCTCTCCCCTTCTTTTCTCCTCGCTCATGTTTTCCCAAAGTATCACCTCGGGTGCCAGAATCTTAGCAACACCAGCTCACTTCTCACAGGAAAATAAACAACAGGTCCAAACAGCAACCTAGTCCACCTGGTCCTTTATAACCTAGTCCTCTCCTCTCAACTTAGCCCACCTGCCCCTTTACAACCCAAGTCGCTGTGTTTCCTCAGAATCTAAACGTCTCGCGATGCACAACGGAGGATTCCCGGAATGGATTACCCTCACACCAACATCTTGGCGCCCCCGCTGAGACGAGACGTTTCTCCAACACCCCGTTTGTTTTCACTGAAAAGCTAACATTTGAGCGACTCCCGCCGCGAAACATCACCTCGTCCTCTCTGCTCCCCCACCGCCTTTGTTAGCTAAACATCCATGTTTCTATGTACGCATGCCTGCGTGTGTGCATGTGCGATCTGGGATGGAACTGGAGAATCTGTTACCATGACTGCGTTGGGAGTGTGTGTGTGTGTGTGTGTGTGTGTGTGTTCTGCTGTTGTTTTTATCTAAGGGACAGCAGCTTGGCACAGCAGGTTGACAGGACCCTCATGCTCCTCATTACGTACCCTGGAGCTCCACAGGGAGGGGAGAGAGACCCAGGCATCATGAGCTCTCCTCTGCCAGATCACGCACACGCTTCTCAGACACAGGGCTGTTTATTATGCATTACACTACAGCTCGTTCCCAGCGCGAAATCGGAATGGTTGACTGCTGTAGGTGATTCCTCGATAGCATCAGGACTGATTCATTTCCCCAGTTTTAGTTTAAAGTGGATTATCAGTATTTTAACAACCATCGCTCGGGACTGCTCGTCCGGCTGAATCCTTGCCGGGATATTGAAATAGACATTTACATCTACTGTAGGAGATGCAATTGGTTACCAGCTGACACATCAGTGCTTGCATGCTCACAGCAGGCAAGCAAACGAGCAGGTGTAATCAGGAGCAACTCTAGATAGCTAGCAGTAAGGTACGACTTCAAGAGAACAGCCCCACGCTCTGAATAAAACAAGAAGGAACACATGGTTCAAAGGACGCACTTGGAGACTTGCTTGTCAGATTGTGGCTGTACCATGACATTGACAAAAGGTGACCATAAAAAATGTATATCAAATGTATAATGTAAATGTATAACAAAGTCACAACCTGACGTGATACAAAAATACAAATAATCACTCTGCTGTTGACTAGAGTGTAGTTAAGTTTGGAAGTACATCTGATTTAATTAATCACGTTAAAAGGAACAAAACTATTCGGAAAAAGATGTGTTTATAAGATTGAACAAGATTCAAAGTCAGTAAAAAGACCCAGACTCCCCATGAGAGAAGAACACTCTTGCTCATCATGTCAGCAAGGACAAGAAGTAGATGTGGCAGTTTCACATTAAGAAAACCAATACAGAACACGCAACAAATCATGCTACATGGACAGTGCTGTATATAAAGTCAGTGGCTTTGTGTTAGTTATTGTGTTTTGCTGCCATTCATCATCCTGACTGTAGACACCCCCAGAGTGTTTATGCTTTAATCACCACTGGTCGTCACACTGTCTCAGCCTGTCTCCAGAACCTTCTGCATGAGGACGGCAGAAGACTCTTAAAGAGGACAGCCACAGGCACCAACTGAACAGCTTGGACGCATTCCGTTCAGAACAAAACAATGAAAACATTACTCCGTCATCCTTTTCAAACAAGCCATTTATCCCCTCCCTTTCTCTCTCTGTGTCCCTCTCTCCGTCTCCCTCTCTCCGTCTCCCTCTCTCCGTCTCCCTCTCTCCGTCTCCCTCTCTCCGTCTCCCTCTCTCTGTGTGTATGTGTCTCTTTCTCTGTGTATGTCTCTCTCTCTGTGTGTGTCTCTCTGTGTGTGTGTCTCTCTGTGTGTGTGTCTCTCTCTGTGTGTGTCTCTCTCTGTGTGTCTCTCTCTCTATGTGTGTGTCTCTCTGTGTGTGTGTGTCTCTCTCTGTGTGTGTCTCTCTGTGTATGTGTCTCTCTCTCTCTCTGCGTGTCTCTCTGTGTGCGTGTCTCTCTGTGCGTGTCTCTCTGTGCGTGTCTCTCTGTGCATGTCTCTCTGTGCATGTCTCTCTGTGCGTGTCTCTCTCTGTGCGTGTCTCTCTCTGTGTGTGTCTCTCTCTGTGTGTGTCTCTCTCTGTGCATGTCTCTCTCTCTGTGCGTGTCTCTCTCTCTGTGCGTGTCTCTCTCTGTGCGTGTCTCTCTCTGTGCGTGTCTCTCTGTGTGTGTCTCTCTGTGTGTGTCTCTCTCTCTCTCTGTGCGTGTCTCTCTCTCTGTGCGTGTCTCTCTCTGTGCGTGTCTCTCTCTGTGCGTGTCTCTCTGTGTGTGTCTCTCTGTGTGTGTCTCTCTCTCTCTCTCTGTGCGTGTCTCTCTCTCTGTGCGTGTCTCTCTCTCTGTGCGTGTCTCTCTCTCTGTGCGTCTCTCTGTGTGTGTCTCTCTGTGTGTGTATGTCTCTCCCTCTCTGTGTGTCTCTCTCTCTGTGTTGCTCTTTAAGTTTAGGTGCTTCTTTGATGTCAAACACTGCTAGGAGGGTACACTGTTCAATACAATCTAAATGTATTTCATAATGGAGTGGAATCTAAATTCCAACATGGTTGACACACACACACACACATTTGGTTGTAATTCATATCGCTCTGCATTCCAATGTCTCACCCTCTACACATATCCCCCAAATCACTACTGAGAAGGAGGACTCAGGAACAAATGATTGAATGTTACTGGAAACATAAAGTGTGTATTTAAAAATACATGTAGTAAGTACAGCCGAGACCAAGAACACATTCTTAATCCAGCTCTCCAAGGCTTCTGTGTGGTAGTACTGTCTCTCTCTTTTCCTGACAGAACTGTGTGTGTGAGTGTATGTTAATTTATGTGTGCATGTGTGTGTTTGCCTGTGTATGAGAGAGAATGGAGACTAAGAGTACAAACCTAGAGTGTGTGTGTGTGTATGTTAATTTATGTGAGCGAGAATGTGTGTGTTTGCCTGTGTATGAGAGAGAATGGAGACTTAAGAGTACGAACCTAGAGTGTGTGTGTGTGTGTGTGTGTGTGTGTGTGTGTGTGTGTGTGAGAATGTGTGTGTGAGAATGTGTGTGTGTGTATGTGAAGCAGAGTGTCTCAGTCACCACGCTGGTATGGGCAGAGCACAGGGACCCCCGACAGTCACAAGGCACCAGAGATGCCAACCAGACAGTCCTGGCTTTGACAGCAGACACCTGTTAGCACTCACTGCCGGACAGCGGAGGGGGAAGTGGGGTGCAAGAGGCGGGCGGAAATATCCTGCTGTCCCCCCCCCCCCTACCCCCGCCCCCCGCGTCCCCCTACCCCCACATCCCCCACCCCTAACCCTACCCCCACATCCCCCACCCCTAACCCTACCCCCACATCCCCCACCCCTAACCCTACCCCTACATCCCCCACCCCTAACCCTACCCCCACATCCCCCACCCCTACCCCCACATCCCCCACCCCTAACCCTACCCCTACATCCCCCACCCCTAACCCTACCCCCACATCCCCCACCCCTACCCCCACATCCCCCACCCCTAACCCTACCCCCACATCCCCCACCCCTACCCCCACATCCCCCACCCCTAACCCTACCCCCACATCCCCCACCCCTACCCCCACATCCCCCACCCCTAACCCTACCCCCACATCCCCCACCCCTAACCCTACCCCCACATCCCCCACCCCTACCCCCACATCCCCCACCCCTAACCCTACCCCCACATCCCCCACCCCTAACCCTACCCCCACATCCCCCACCCCTACATCCCCCACCCCTAACCCTACCCCCACCCCTAACCCTACCCCCACATCCCCCACCCCTAACCCTACCCCCACATCCCCCACCCCTAACCCTACCCCCACATCCCCCACCCCTAACCCTACCCCCGCGTCCCCCTACCCCGGCTAATTTTCTGCTGTCGGCCCAGATGGGTGGGGACCGGCCGATTCCGTGCCGCCCCCACTCCCACCCCCCTTCCCATCCTCTCTGTCTTTCACAGACCTGTTCTTTGTGCCCCCCCACCTGCGTGTGGAATGTGTCTGATGGGAATCAGCCAGTAATGAGCTGCATTCCTCCCTCCCTCCTCCTCCTCCCATCCCCCACCTGTGCACACATAAAGGGCACCTGGGGTCGCAGGTCACGGCACAGACCACCAGGCCCTGTACCTGAAGACGTCCCCCCACCACACATCTCTCCATCAGCACCTTAGTTACTGCTCCCATCTCCCAGTCCCTCAAACTAAATTCTCTCCCCCCCCCCCCGTATCTAAAGCTCATGGAGAACTGTATTTGCTGTAGATGTTTGCTCTGGGGTTTAGAAAACTCTGGGTGGGAAGCAACAGAGAAGGAGACCATGGAGTGTGGTTTTGGAAGGGTGAGTGGTAAGGTGAACAGCTCTCCTGTTGGCTCTTCTGAGAGAGAGAGAGAGAGAGAGAGAGAGAGAGAGAGAGAGAGAGAGAGAGAGAGAGAGAGAGAGAGAGAGAGAGAGAGAGAGAGAGAGAGAGAGAGAGAGAGAGAGAGAGAGAGAGAGAGAGAGAGAGAGAGAGAGAGAGAGAGAGAGAGAGAGAGAGAGAGAGAGACACAGAGACAGAGAGACACAGAGACAGAGAGAGACACAGACAGACACAGACCGGCTCTTTCCTCATTAAGAGTTGAGGAACTCCAAACAGCCCTGGCAGCTCCTCTATAGGCCCCAGCTGAAAAACAAACAAGCAGAAAGGAAGGAGAGAGAGGAGAGAAAAGATAGCCGTCGAGTGGGGAGAACAGCACCACTTAGTTCCTGCTAGTTGAACGGTCATGTTGTTTTCGAGTCTTTAGTGCGGTTAAATAGAGGTGGTCCATTCAGGAACCCGGGGTGCACACAGCTGCCTACACTGCAGCACGCTGGCTGGCACGGGCCTCCTCACAAACCTAACGACACACACACACACACACAGTCTCCATTTTCCTCCAAGCTTGTTTTCCAGCAGTTAGAAGTAGCAGTCCTTGCGTACAGCCCGTCCTTTGGCCAGGGGCTCTTCATTTAAAAAGAGGATGAAAGGGATTGTTCTAGAACAAAGACGCGAGAAGAGGTGGTGTGGTATTGATAAGCATATTAAGGGGAGAGTAGGGAGGATGGGGCAAAGTTTGAAGTACACAAACAGCATGGCATTCCAGACATGTTTCTGCTCCAAACTTTGTGGTAAGAGCTTTACTGCTTCAGCATGATAATGCACAAATCGAGATCCACACAGAAAGCTGGTGTTGGAATAACTTAACAGGTGTGCAGGGAGACATGCCTTCAACTCCATCAAACACCTTTGGAATAACTTCCCATGTCTACGATGGGAGAATCCAGTGGCCAATGAAAACCTAGCATGGTTTCTTTCTGAGTAGAGAGAGACCTGTTGATGTGACCATGGCAACCACCAAAGTGGGCACACACACATCAGGCAGTGTGTGTATTTTTGTAGAATGTGTGAGAGAATGTGAGAAGGAAAGAGAAAGAGAGAGAGAGAAATACAAGCTTTTCCTTTTTATTGAACCCGACAGCAGCTGAACCAACGCCATCTCCTTCCAACTACAGCGAACTTGGCAACTCGATACAAAGAGAGCATAGCTTTCATATCCTGATTCTGTTACGTGGTCGAAATTAGAGTAATTATGGAGAAACACTGTTTTTCAAACCAAGCCCTCGCTCGTGTGTGTGTGTCCATGCCACATTCATGTGCTTTGACAAGGTGCTCCAAGTGTAATGTGTGGTGAAAAGAGCAGACTGCTTTGATGTGTGAGTTGTACTGTACGCGTGTCCATCAGCACTGTCCCAACTGAAGAGGAAAGGTTCAACATCCAGCAGGATCAGGGAGGAGAATGAGAGAACAGTATGTATTGAAGCTACAATGTATTCTCTATGTGGAACAGCCAGCTATGCAGCTGTTTGTGAGCGAGGTTGTGAAAGCGAGCGAGTGTGTGAACCTAGCCATTTACTGCAGAAGTAAGCAGTGATTAGAGAAATGAGATAATGAGAGAATTCGACATGCATTGTGAAAGAGGCGAGAGAAAGAGAGAGACACAGAGACAAAAAGAGAAAGACGTGTGGATTGGGTGTGGATATGCGAGCGAGGGCACATTACCAAAGGTTAATAGTATTATTGCAAGTTTTAAGTGGAATGAGGGGGATTGTAGTTTTGATTGGAAACAAATGTCAGCAGAGATGGGTTTGGCTGGAAGAGGAGAGGAGGTATCCCACACACCATGGAGAGACGCCGAGAGTCTTGAGGAAGTAAGGGGCCGGGGGAGGGTGTGTGTGTGTGTGATGCCACATTGCTTCAACCGGGTTAACTCAGGGGGAGATTGAGCCCTCTTGATCTGCAGGGAAATGCTCTACCTCTGAGCTATGTTGTCACAAACAAACACGCTCTTCATCCATGACCACTCCAGCACTAACCTGAGCTGATCCACACAGCGTCTGGAGGACCACTTCCACCAACAGGCAGAACGTCACGCCAGCAGACCTGACCCACAGCGTGGCACTGGACCCTGAAGGACGGACCCTTTCCACGCATCTTTAAAACTCAAACACACTAATGGTTTTATGGGTCAACGCCGAGAGAAGAGCATCGTGGGAATCCCATTTTACCTGTTGGACACTCCCGCGCTGCCTGTGCTTGACCCCCTTCCCACAAGTGGCACTCTCGACAGATGGGGGGGCTTGTGTGTGTGTGTGTGTGTGTGTGTGTGTAGAGAGGGAGAGATAAACACTTGAGACACACAAACGGACATGACTGCAAGGTATGGAGATGGAATGAGGGGTGACCTTTCTAATGGTGTGTGTGAAGGGGTGTGTTTATGCGGGTATGTGTGTGTGTGTGTGTGTGTGTGTGTGTGTGTGTGTGTGTGAGTGAGTTTACCAAGCACAAAGAGAGTAGGAAGTGCTCTCTTGGCTGTCCATGGTTGCTATGAAGTGACCTAGAAGTCAACAGGGCAGAGCAAGAGACAGAAGAGAGACACAGTGTATTCCGGTGAGGGGCCCCCATGCCCCGGCCCCGGCCCCAGCCCCAACAGCCTCTGCCCCAGCTCAGCTCAGCTTTCACTCAAATTTCACGCGAATTTAATTAATCTAGGCTCCCCAAAGAGCCTTTCATCTCACCACTCAGAGGCCCTTCCGGACTGAGTGGGCCCATTTATTGAAAAGTAGGTCTCTGCTACTTAAGACCAGCCGCGGTTATTACTGGAACCCAGGGCATTTTACTGGTGATTAATGTGAGTGCAAGTGCGCGTGTGTGTGTGCGCGCGCATGTGTGTGTCACAGCGTGTACGCATGTATACATGAGGAAGTAACACAATGAGGTAGAGAGAGAAATGTACAGTATGTACATTAGAAAGAAAGTTATAAAGGACAAGAGAGAGAATGAAGGGATGTCCTGAAAGAGGCAGAATGAGTAACAAACAATGAGGATCTTTTCCTAGTTTCGATCATGTGTCCATCCACGCCCTCAGCAGATTGTTTACATTTACATTTAGTCATTTAGCAGACGCTCTTATCCAGAGCGACTTACAGTAAGTACAGGGACATTCCCCCCCGAGGCAAGTAGGGTGAAGTGCCTTGCCCAAGGACACAACGTCAATTGACACGGCCGGGAATCGAACTGGCAACCTTCAGATTACTAGCCCGACTCCCTCTCCGCTCAGCCATCTGACTCCCAGGCCATTTGTTCCAGGCCCATTGTTCCAGGCCAAATGCCTCTGTGGCTCTGTGTGGCTCTCCCCACAAACACATTAGGCCTCAGTAGACCCCTTTTAACCTGGACTTTGTTTTTATCATTATTTTTTGCAATAACAAAAAAAGTAGGTACACTAGGTTAGGTTACTACTACCACTAGACCTATTAATACAATTATTAATGATTAAATATCTTTTTCAAACAGACTTATTTCAGTGAAGAACATGTCAAATAAAAAATAAATCATGCAGTGCACACAGTGCAACCGCCTGCACATTTACATTACAGAAGTGGTGTTGGGGTCGACCAGATCTGGGGATGATACAATTGCGTATACTGCAGGTGGATTTTCTTAATTTTGTATTATTAAACAAAAAGGTTTGTTCCGTTTCTTCATTATGTCTTCCTTGTCCCTGGACCAGCTGTTTCAACATAGCGCAGAGAATCTGTCACCCTGCCTGTCTGGATCCTGCTTTTGTTGCACTTTTTACACTTTGTTTTAACTTAAATTACAAAAATAGCTTTTGGGAGCCTAAACAATGTTATTACAGTACATCATTTCGAAACATTATTGTGATACATTGTAAACAAGTCTCAATTTCCCCACACTCTACCCCAGCACGGAGCAAATTGAGTTTACAGAAATTTTAATTATATATTGTTTTAAAAACACAATCCCGTAGGTCCGTCAGACCCATGAACATTGGGTGAGCAACATTCTTTTTACACAAACAAGAGTTAATGACTGTATTGTCCCTTCTCAGTACCTACCACAATGTTCTAGAATGTCTTGAGACTTCCCAGCCAGGTAATGGGAGCCAACTAAGTTAATGCAAGAGCTAGCTGGAGTTTCTCTGTGACTGCCACCACAGACCCAGGAACAGGGAGCCTCACACAAGGAAGCCTGGTAAAAGCCTTTCAACACCTTGCATAGCTCCAAATGAGGAGTTTTTAATTCAGGCAGCGATTAATGCTGCAATACACAATAATATATATATATATTTGTATTTTTCTTCTTCAAGTTAACAGACGTTTTCACACAGCATGTAGGAATGGTCGTCATGATGCGAGCAGCACAACTATGCAGTGCTCAAGTGATCCGAAAACAAGATAAGGAAACGCTCGCTCGTCTTCTTCAGTGACCCTTGGATGTCGGAGGACGTTTACTCATCACCCAGGGCAACGCCGTCTGACTGACGTGGAGACAGACAGGCAGTGAGAGAAGACCGTTTGTACAGCCCTTCACTCTGACACGTTTAAAGACTCATTTATGAGTTTGTGGATTCTTTCCCCTCACTGGGGCCAAAGGGGACAATCTCCCCTGACAAAGTTCAAAGTGTTTCACTCAGTGGGAACTGGCCATTCCAACCACTCTCCAGTACAAATAACTGCTAGGGTGTCTAGGGGCACTACACGGGCTAGAATCATTCCATTATCATCCATAGCTGCGTTCCTGCCCAAGTGATTGGAAGGCTGAAATCACTCTCTGCCATCTCGGTGAAGCAGGCTGTGTAGCACTCCATTGCCCTTAAGATAAAGGTTGCCTGGGGCACAGAGAACAACTAGTAGTTAGTTAGAGAAATTATTTTGTTGAAAATAACCCAGGTGGTGGGTGAGGGAGAGAGCGAGAGAGACAGACAGACAGAAAGAGCGAGAGAGAGAGAGGGCGAGACAGAGCGAGAGAGAGACAGAGAGCGTGAGAGACAGAGAGAGCGAGAGAGACCACCAATCACGACCACTGCCACCCCAGGCCAGACTTGGCTGGCATTTCAAAGCTCCAGCTCTCGGATTGTGTTCGTTCTTAAATCACAGTTCCAGGAATGTTGTTGTTAATGAGTCATAATTAGAATCAGAGAGCTCTGCTATGTTCTCAATCCATCGAAGGACACCATGTAATCTTTATTATTTACGCAAAGAACATTCACAGACACACAAACATACACACGCACGCTGCAATCTCCCCTCAGAGGTTACCCAACCTTGTCTCTGAATCAATAGTCAAGATTCCCTTTACCCCCCCCCCCCCCCCCCGACCCCCCACAATCCTTTTTGTCTGGTGCCGTGTGACGTCAGCCCCAGAACATTCCTCTCTTCGCCCTCCAGACTTCTGCTTCTTGTACCATCAGCCTGTTTCTCAGTCATTGCGCAATGACCCCTATCGCCATAAGAGCGAGGCAGTGACACTGCCATATGAGGCAGGACAGACACACACACACACACGTGCACAGACACGCAAACATGCACTGACACACATGCGCAACTCTCTGGTGCATGCCAATGCTGGCTGCCTCAAACACCCGCACAATGCCAGGCATAAAAACCTTTCTCTCCATCCTGTCAGTGCCAAGCCCTCGGCCTGTCTCACACCACACAGCCTGTCTCACACCACACAGCCTGTCTCACACCACACGTCCTGTCTCACACCACACGTCCTGTCTCACACCACACAGCCTGTCTCACACCACACAGCCTGTCTCACACCACACGTCCTGTCTCACACCACACGTCCTGTCTCACACCACACAGCCTGTCTCACACCACACGTCCTGTCTCACACCACACAGCCCGTCTCACACCACACAGCCTGTCTCACACCACACGTCCTGTCTCACACCACACAGCCCGTCTCACACCACACAGCCTGTCTCACACCACACGTCCTGTCTCACACCACACAGCCTGTCTCACACCACACGTCCTGTCTCACACCACACAGCCCGTCTCACACCACACGTCCTGTCTCACACCACACAGCCTGTCTCACACCACACGTCCTGTCTCACACCACACAGCCTGTCTCACACCACACGTCCTGTCTCACACCACACGTCCTGTCTCACACCACACAGCCTGTCTCACACCACACGTCCTGTCTCACACCACACGTCCTGTCTCACACCACACGTCCTGTCTCACACCACACAGCCTGTCACACGCCACACAGCGTTAGAGGGCTGCTGAGGGCCCTACTGCTCTCTAACATCTGCACCACAGCCATCGGTCCGGCTGTCACATCAACGAGTGGTGATCGATCTGGCCCCGGGGCGCTTAGACACACATGCACCCCAGACACACACACATCACAGACACACCCCCCCCCCCGAAGTGCTCCTCCCCAGACTGCAGAGGTACTACAGGCCGAGTGGATGCAATCAAGAGTTCACCCCTGGGTCTCTCACAGGAAGACCAGTAAACCCCAATTAGATGAACTGGAAAACGCAGGGTTAATGAGGTGCATGCGGGCACACATGCACACACAGGAAGTGGCTAGGTCTCTTGAGCCACTGTAACACTTGAAGATCTGATAAGCTGTGCTCAAACTATCAACAAGCCCTTGGCCATAGGTACCACACACACACACACACACACAAAGCACTCATCCAATCTAAACAGAAAATAATAGATTGAGACTAATTAGCTGGTGTTTGTTTCTCTTACGGGCATGGAAGCACAGGTTCAGTTAGAACCGATGAGGGGAAAAGCAGTGTGCCAGGGGTCAGCGTGTGTGTGTCTGGCTGTGGCAGACGAGGGGAGAGCAGCCTGCTTGTTTGGGGTCAGTGCTGATTAGGCGGCTTGTGGACCAGCCCCGTCTCACCACCATGGACCATTAAAGACACATGGACCAGGGGCTGGAGAGCTTGGCGCTCCTGGTAGTGGTCTGGTGGACGCACACACACACACACACACAGACAGGTTTTCTCTACGAGGCACGTATGCATCAACGGGCACACGCACGCACTCTCAACACCCAGACAGTGTCCTGACACCTTACATAAAACAGTATGACCACATGAGAGCCGCAGATGCCTGGAGATGTGTGTTTTAGAAGGCTTAATAACCCTACAAAGGCCACTTAATCAGCAACACATGTCTATCCCTCTGCCTCAGAGCTGATGCAAGCAGAGAAAATATGGAAAATATTCCAATATGCATGAGTCCACTGACAGACATGTGGACTCACCTCTAGCAGGCCCCAGGACACACATTGCAGATTCACCACACACACACACACACACACACACACACACACACACACACACACACACAACCGCACGTCCACACACTTCAGAACCTAGCTAGCTTCTCAGGAGTTACAGGCCAAGACTAACACGTAGACAGATTTATCCTGCTGTTTGCTTCAAGCTGTAAACATTTAGATGGAACGACATGCGCGATGGCAAGGTCCGGGAACAACCCGTCTGTGTGTGTGTGTGTGTGTGTGCGTGCGTGCACGTGTGTGTGTGTAAATATACATCAGACAGTGTGTCTGCATGTGCGTCCGTGTGCGCATGTGCGCTCTGTTTGTGTGTGTGTGTGTGTGTGTAGGTCAGCGCGACGCACCGCTAGATGCTCCTGTCAGCCAACAGCTACTCAACGTGACGCTGCACCATATAAAGCCCAGACACAGAGGCTCCTCAGGGAGGGCTTGTGGAGGAGCCACGAGCGGAGAGGTAACCCAGGCTGCTGGCGCTTTGTACACGGACAAGCCCAGCTCTCCCCCTGCCTCGCCGCCTTAATCCTCCACCGTCCTGTCTCTTTCCCTGGTCCTGCTATCGCTCTTCCTTCACCTTCCTGCGTAGGGCTAAGCCTACTGCGTCGCGCCACGGTCTGCCACTCGTAGGCACCACTAGTCTCTTCCCGTTACTCCTTTTTTACGACACACAGTACAGAGACAGACTAGTTCAACATACCCAGACACAAAAGGCGTTTGTGAGGGTTCCTTGTGGCTGGGAGGCTAGTAGATGTAGCATGAAGCCTGGTGTATCTGTCTGTCAAGACTACCCTGCTGTCATCAGCACTAAAGGGACCCGCATCGCTTCCACTTGGTTCTGTTCCTCTGCGCGGTGATTGTTAGGACACTGTTCGTAATACGGGCAACATGATGTCACTTTCCGTGTGGAACCTAAGAAACTGGAAAGACACGGAGGCTGGAGTTTACTCCAAGAGATGAACACCAACAGTGCACTCAGTGCAATACTGCAACCAGTACATCCCATTTGACTCTAATCCCCTGAACTAGGATCAGTTCACACAATCTTAAATCCTGCTCTTTAAAATGAGAAGAGATTGAGCGCTGAGCTGGGTTAGGGGCCGGCGCTGGTCCAGGACAAGGTACCTCCAGCCTGTTGCCAGAGCCTGGGCCTGAGACTTTTATGGAAGCTAGCAGCAAGGGTGTTTTTGTCATTAACTCCAGACACATCTCCAGAATGAAGACAGAGAGAGTAGGACATGTACCGAAAAGTGTGTGTGTATGTGTGTGTGTGACAGAGAGTAATATAAGCTCTTATTTTGGTTCAAGACAAAGGAGTAATACTGAGACCAGCGACGGTCATTCCAGTACTGTTGAGATGACCTCATTCTTCAAAGCTAGCACATTAAACGCCTAGCCGGTTTGAATTATTATTTTTATGTGTTAATTTCGCTGACGTTTTTATTCATAGTGACGTACGGTGGATTCGAACCTGCGGCCTCTTGATCTACAATGATGCTCTACCACTGAGCTATTCCCATCCCCCTGAGTCATGTGACTAGGAGAAGTTTATTGTGGTTCCCCGTTATTGGTTACTGTTTATTACTCTAAGCTACTTGTGATAACCATTTGCACAGCTAATGTCTGTCTGTGTGTCTCCGTCTGTTATGCTTTCTTTACAGGAAAACGCTGTGAGGTCCTCTGAGTTTTAGAAATCAGCGGTGTTATAATAAACTACAATGAAGTCTGTCTGTGAGACTGTGCACTTCTTCCTACAGAAGTCTGTCTGTGAGACTGGAGGGAGGGAGACAGACATAGAGGAGGGAAGAGGGATAGGAGAAGAGAGAGAGAAGAGGGGAGGGAGGGAGGGAGAAGAGGGGAGGGAGAGAGAGAGAAGAGGGGAGGGAGAGAGAAGAGGGAGAGAAGAGGGGAGGGAGAGAGAAGAGGGAAAGAGGTTCTGGGTATAACTCCATCTGCTGTCTGTTCTGGGTCACCACTGCAGGTAGTGGAGATGTCACTGTGTGCACTTAGAACCCAATAGAAACAAGTAGAAAATAGTAGCCATTCGGCAAACCTTGCCGGGGGGTGACTAGGTTCAAACATCTCCTGCATGTTAGAGGACTGTGTTAACCCACTGAGATCAATGGGTGCACATTCTCAGAGCATATGCTGACAATAAGATTTCACAGGCTTTTACAAAAGGCTGTCATGGTAACAAAAGTGTATAAAAACAACAGAAATAAATGAAGAGTTAAAACAGCTTGGATTGGAAAAACCCTATAAAATCCCACAGGCGCTGCCATTGTTGCCTGAAGGAGAGTGGCTGTGGTCATTACAGCAGATCATAAAAGGAAGCTGTAATTAGCTACCAGACCATTCTCCCTATGCAATAAAAACACAAGGGATTTCTGGGAGTAGGACCACGGAGGCCAATGGTTGCCTCGTAAACGGACCATGGAAGAAGACTGCCCACAATCCCTTTGCTTCACATAAAACAAGTGTCTTTAACAAAAAGGTGTCACAGCCAAATTGTGGCACAACTGGTCACTGGGGCTAAGTAAGATTAGTAGTGCATGTTTTGAGCGTTAGGGAGTTATGGCATGGGTGGCTACATCTGTGAGACGGAGAGGGAGAGAGAGAGAGAGAGAGAGAGAGAGAGAGAGAGAGAGAGAGAGAGAGAGAGAGAGAGAGAGAGAGAGAGAGAGAGAGAGAGGGGGAGGGGGAGGGGGAGGGAGAAAAAGAGGGAGACAGGTAGAGGGAGAGGGAGAGTGACAGAGGTAGAGGGAGAGAGAGTGAGATAGTGAGAGAGAAAAAGAAAGAGACAGGGAGAAAGAGGTAGATCGAGAGAGAAAACAGAAGCTGACTCGAACCACAAGCCTCCTGTCACCAGAGTGACGGGGGAAGAAGGGTGAATGTAGCACCGGTTTGACATTTCTCTGGCCAGTTAGCTCTCCCATCCATCTCGGCGCTGATGATGCATGTCACGGAGGGCTCAACACGGAGCACAAACACACTTGTAGCCCCGACACAAAATCCAGAAGTAGTTCTGCAGCAAATTTGATGTTCTGTCAAAAGCCGTTATCAGTCTTGTGTGAGAGTGTGTGTGTGGTGGGGGTGGAGGGGAGGGGGGGAGGGGTGTTTCATTGTATGCTTGTCCTCTCTCCTGACCTGTGAGTGCCACGGTAGATGTGGGTTGGATAATGCAGAAAGCGAAGCAGTCCTCCTCTCCACTTGGTGTTTGTTTTTGCAAGTGTGAAGGCAGCGCGAACCCTGCCAAGGGTTCCAGTAAGGTCAGGTCTGAAGATTGAGGTCTTGCAAGGGCTCAGCCCAGAGAGAAGCATAAACACATCTTAAGCCACAGCATACAGTATAGCTACACCACACAAACAGTTGCTATACGTTTCTTTATCCTGTAAAAAAATAAGTACAAATCTTATCTATAAGTGTTTATAATGCCCCACAGACCTTGGTTTGGTTTGGTTGGTACGTACAGTAGAGTATAATGTTACTGTCTACCCACATCTTCCTTCGTCCTACACAGAGTAAAGGCACAAACGCATATATAAATATCTCTATGTTTTTAAGTGGCTTAAATCTACACTGTAGTTACTGGGAGCATGTTTAAATCCGGTGCCACTATTCATGTGGGGAGGAAGCTGGTCTTCATTTTCACTAGTTCTCTCTCTCCCTCTCTCTCTTTCTCTTTTCCTCAATGGATGTTCAGTTGTAGTTATAAACTTTGGTTATTAAACAGCCGCTGAGAGATAATGAGCTCGAGGGAAAGAGTGAATGAGAGAAAGAGTGAGATGGAGAAAGGCAGGGAAACGGAGAGAAAACACGGAGAGAAAAAGAATTAGGGGAAAAAGAGTAGGAAGAAAAAAAAAGAGTGAGTGGGTTTCAAATGTTTCTAAACATGTGCTAGCAGTTCTGTCCATTTCTATCCAATTACTATCACTGCTGATAATCATGTGAACCATTGTGGTAAACACCCTGTTGCGTAATGGCCCCAAACTATACTTCTAAGTGGTTCATTCACCAGGGTGTATTAGATAATATCTTCGTCTGTTTTATGGGCCCTACTGTGTCTTGCGAGCACAACCGTTACCAACAGCCCAAAGAAAAGGAACTGGGCATTTGACATGGCACCTCCGGTGTTTGAATGGCCTCCACATAACCTGGTTGAAGGTGAATGCAGGCAGTGGTCATCTTTGGACGTGTACAGTATGACACAGCAGAGCCTGTATGTTCTGTCTGTATGAGTGAGAGGAAGTAACGTAAGGAATGTGTGTGTGTGTGTTTGACATGTATGCATACACCAAGAGAAACACGGTGTAATCGTACAGGCCTGGGGGGGGGGGGGAGCAATTACGAGAGCAATAAAGATTGTTGAGTTCCATTTGCGCGATCCAACGGGATTTTGTTAAACAAAATAAATCTGCCGTCTAGGCCTCGGGTATGCATGCATGGCAGAGACATCCTTACCAACAAACACACATCTCCTCTAACACCCATTCTGCTTCCTGTGTCTACTGGGCCTCCCGCCTGCAGCTAGCCCCACACCACGCTTTAGACTCCTACTCGTCTCAGCTGGAGTCGAACCCTGCACACTGCACAAACACAGTTACCCATTACACACCAACAATATCTCGTGTTTTCTCGTCACCCCAACCCTTTAACTCGAGCCATAAATAAACCCAGTGGTTCTCTTAAAAAGGTCGAGCTTAAATATTCTTGGTAAGGAAAAAAATATAGGGAAAATCATAAGAAAACTAATCAGGATTGTTTATAATCAAATACCAACAAAGTAAAATGTTCCCCACTGTATCAATACCAAGGGAGTGAAAGGATAAGGATGTATTGTACTGTACATTCAGACAGACTGAATGACTAAAGTCCTGAGCTCTATGTTCCTGGAGGCCGTTTCTAGATAAAACACATTTTAGAACGACCCCACAAGTCCAGAAACGCCCCGTGGTAAGCACCCACAGAGCACCTAGGGTCTGAATACCCTGCGAGGTGAATAAAGCCATAACTCAAAACAGGACGCATTATGTTGTCCAATAAGGAAAGTGGTTGACAATCCACACAAGACTCCTTTGTCCTCTGCATTAGACACAGAGAGGATATCTGGGTTCCTCCTACATCCAAGTTTCCAAACACGCGTCTGTTTTTGATTACGTCTCCCATGTAAACCCTAATTGTGATTAAACAAACATTCTGAGAGGAGAGCTGACCCACAGCCCCAGCCTGAGAGCGCCTGGCCCCTGCAGACCAGTAAATGGATAAATGGGTCAAGGGGGAGGGTTTAAACGAAATCTAAATATGCAGACTCCCGCATGATCCTTACCTTTATTTGGACATGAAATTGCTACCTCATGTATCTCAGCTATTTCAGTACACACCACAAAGTACATATAAAGTCTCTGCTCTATAAAATCGACGGCCTCACGGCGATCTGCCCCGTATACTTTTTCATAGCCTCTCGCCCTCAGCTGCTAACCAGCCATATGGAGCAAAGGTGTTGCTTCTGCTAACTTTCAAATGCCCTGGCTGTCAAATCAAAATGCACCCCAGCTAGAAATGCTTGTGTTACACGTGGGTTTGATAAACACAGAGGTGAGACACAGCAACAAGGTTGCCAGTTTGGATATAAACGGGCCAAGAAAAAAAAGTTACAGTTTTATTAATTAATTCCTTCTGTCAGGAGAAACAGAGCAGAGATGGGGTTATTTTTTTTCTTCCTGTGTGCCTGCTATGTGTGTGTGTGTGTGTGTGGGTGTGTGTGTGTGTGTGTGCATAATAGATTGTATATGGATTTCCTTACTGGCAACGACACTGTCTTCTCTCTGTGAAACCAAACAATGCTATCTCTACGGAAAATAGTGACATATAGCATTCATAAACATGTATAAAACATTTATGAAATCATCCCCCGCATTTCAAATACAACTCATAAACTCATTAAATCAAAACTGTTTGTGTATTTACAGTGTGCGTGCATTGGACGCGTGCGTGTGCGCGTGCGTGTGCGCTGTGTGCACGACACGTGTGTGTCTCCACCACAGCGGAGCTCCAAAAGTCTTTGTAGCTTGTATTTATCTAAATATGTCTTTGGAGTAAATCACACAGTCGTCTGGCTGGGGGGAAACTGGCTGAGCTAGGCCTATTCTGGAAGACATTTGGCCGCGTCGCCCTCTGCGAGACATTAGTTTCTATGCAAACAATCAGAGTGAGCCTTGTGGTGGAGCTGGGACTTGCGGGCGGAGGGTCCTGTAGCGAGCTGCGTGCCAGGACTCAGACCTCCGTTTGGGACATGTTGAATTATTAACTAGATATCTGAGAGGCAGGGAGGGGGGGGGTGGGGGTGGGCTCTGGCCAGGCTGTTACACAACCACATTAACTGTCAGACAGTATTACGAGTCTCTCAGAGAAGAACTGATACCAGCACGGTGGTTGAGTCGGGGAGAGAGAGAGGAGAGAGAGAGAGAGAGAGAGAGAGAGAGAGAGAGAGAGAGAGAGAGAGAGAGAGAGAGAGAGAGAGAGAGAGAGAGAGAGAGAGAGAGAGAGAGAGAGAGAGAGAGAGAGAGAGAGAGAGAGAGAGAGAGATGAGAGAGAGAGAGGAGAGAGATTCGGACATCATCACTCATACCTGGGCATGGTGACAGCGCATGGCATGAGGCCCTATAGGGAATCTGTATCGATCAAACTCAAATCTTTAAATCCCACACAAACACAAACACTGCAGATCCGGCCAGGATAAGCCACTGGTGCAGCAACAGGCAGGCAGGCAGGCAGGCAGGCAGACAAGCAAGCCATGGGGAGATAAACTGTAGATGTGATGCGTGGGAGAGCTGTTTGTTTCTCACATATACAGAGTGCCGTGAAAACCCCCCAAAACCTGTCTGGAGCCAGGGCGACGAGGAAAACAACTTGACGCTTCCCAACCCAAAGACCGTCTGCGAAAGCTTCCAGGGAGGTGAGGGGTTGTGAGTGTTTGTATGTGTGGAGCTGACAGGGGTGGGGAGGGAGGGAGCGTGACCTTACAGCGGTCCAGTCCCCCAGGCATCCCTGACCCTCAACATTCAGGACTCAAACGCCACGTCACAGCCTATCCCTCCCGCCTGCACTGGGGCCCCCGGGGGCCCAGGAGGAAGTCCAAGTAATATGGGGGGGGGCCTCAACACTGTCAATTATCATAAACGCGAACAGGCTTCAAGGCCACCTTCCGACTGCGTCTTCTCTGGCTCCACACTGGTCAGACGGAGAGAGGGGAAGAATGGAGGTCTGAAGGATAGGAGAGGGGGAGGAAGTGGAGAGCGAGAGAGAGATGAGAGAGAGATGAGAGAGAGAGAGAGAGAGAGAGAGAGAGAGAGAGAGAGAGAGAGAGAGAGAGAGAGAGAGAGAGAGAGAGAGAGAGGAGAGAGAAAGTAAAAGACAAATAACCTCCTTCAGAAGCCCCCCCCCTCCCCCTAGACAAACCACTTCACTGTTTGAGCACCAACCTAGAAGAACGGTAAACTCTAGAACAGTTTCAAAGTCTCTTCGAGCATCAACTCATCCTTCACCTTTCTCTCCTCGAGCTCACCCATCATGGCGGGTAAGGCCACGGGTTTGAGCTCTCATAATCTAATCACAGTTTGCCGTTACCCCTCCATCCATCCTTCCCTCCATCCCCTGGCTTTCCCCCCTGACCCCCCCAAGTTTCACCACAACCTTTCACTCTACCCTAATCAGACAAAATATGGGCTTGTGGTTGGGTGTATCAGTATCTGCTGTTTCAGCCAGCCCCCTTTCTCCCTCCATCTTCTCCTCTTTCATCTGCCCCGCCACTGTCTCCACAGCTTAAATGATTCATCCCTTTTTTTGATGGGCAATCTCACATCAATGACGTATAAACACCCCCCCCCCTCCCTCTCTCCTTCGCTCTCCTCCTCATCATTTACATTTACTTTACATTTAGCAGACGCTCTTATCCAGAGCGACTTACAGTAAGTACAGGGACATTCCCCGAGGCAAGTAGGGTGAAGTGCCTTGCCCAAGGACACAACGTCAGTTGGCATGACCGGAATCGAACTGGCAACCTTCGGATTACTAGCCCGACTCCCCTCACCGCTCAGCCAACTTAAAAGTCCAGTCCACTTCCCTCTGTTTGACTCCAAGTAAAGCTGAGTGCTGGCTAGGAGAGCGATAGGACAGAAGAGACTTGG
>NC_085030.1:13799587-13832087 GCF_963692335.1 Osmerus eperlanus
TGCAGGTGCAGCGCTGGGCGGCCTGATGGATCTGGAGGCCCTGTACCGCGGCGTGCAGCAGAGTGTGAACCACACGCGGAGAGGGCGTGGCCGCAGGCACAGCTCAGAGCGAGCCTACAACATCGAGGTGTTGCTGGGCGTGGACGACTCGGTGGTCCAGTTCCACGGCAAGGAGCACGTGCAGAAATACCTCCTCACGCTCATGAACATCGTGAGTACACACACCACACACACATACACACTCACACAGAGGCACACGCACACACACACACACATGTACACGCCCCACACACTCACACAGAGGCACACGCACACACACACACACACACACACATGTACACGCCTCACACACAGGCACACGCACACACATCCACACCAATTCCACAAGCACGCATACTCAACACACACACACATACACACACATACACACACTACTCACACACCAAACCATACACACATTCTGATACATTTTCCCAGAACATAAGGACACTGTGTTTTAAGCCTTCTAAGCGCTGATCTGTGTTTAGTGAGGGAAAAGCTCATCTTGGTTGAACCTGAACTGAGTTGACCCTAAGAGCTGGAGATGACCTCAGTTGGCCTTCACGCTGATGTCATCGACTGGCGCTGAAGGACAGGGTTTATATACGCACACACACACACACGCACATACACACACACACACAGAGAGACATACAAACAGAGCAGAATGCAATCACCCGTCAATCACAACCAGGTAATCCCGAACTCCATTTGAATATGATGTGATTTTCTTTCTATGGCTTCATCTGCGTGTGTGTGTGTGTGTGTGTGTGTGTGTGTGTGTGTGTGTCAGTTCGTGATGCAGTGTAGCAGGCAGTATGCTTGGACACAACAAAGAGCTTAGCCTTGCACTCACTCCAAGTAGTGTGTGTGTGTTTGTGGACTTTAATCTCTGCAAATTAAACCAGAGATGAGAGTGGTTTGTGTGTGTGTGTGTGTGTGTGTGAGTGTGTGTGTGTTTGCATGTGTGTGCATGTGTGTATAAGACCACAGGTGTGTGTGTGTCTGTGTGTTTGGGCTGCAGGTGTGTGTGGTGTGTGTGTCTTTGTGAGGTCAGTGTACAAAACTAATAGGCGACACACCTCTGTACCTCCACCTCTCCTCTCCCCAATCCTCTCTCCTCTCCCCTCCCCTCCCCTCTCATCTCCCCTCCCCTCTCATCTCCCCTCCCCTCTCTCCTCTCTCTCCTCCTCTCCCTCTCTCCTCTCTCCTCTCCTCTCCCCTCCCCTCTCTCCTCCCCTCTCTCCTCCACTCTCCTCCCTTCCCCTCTCTCCTCCCCTCTTTCCTCCTCTCTCCTCCCCTCTCTCCTCCCCTCTTTCCTCCTCTCTCCTCCCCTCTCTCCTCCTCTCTCCTCTCCTCTCTCTGTAGGTGTTGTATAGACCCATACTGGTTCTGAGATGGTCTTCTCTTCCTTTTTGCCCCATGGCTGTAGGAGTGAACTCAGGGCCATAGAGGACTGTGTGTGTGTGTGTGTGTGTGTGTGTGTGTGTGTGTGTGTGTGTGTGGCTGTTGGTTGGTGTAAGGGGGTGGTATCACTGTCTGCAGGACATCAAAGAGATCCCTCGGCAACCACTTAATCCCTTCTGTGAGGTTCAACTGGAGTGTTACAGTGTGTGTTTGTGTGTGTGTGCGTGTGTGTGTGTGAAGATTGTTTACTTCCCACTCTTTTCCCAGTCCTCACACCTCCAAACCCTCCCAAGGTTTGCTGTCAATGACCAGTGGTCGGGAGAACATCAATGATGCACACCACACACACACAGAGTAGGGTGTTCCACAGAGGAGAGTAGAGGGGAGTCTGATTTATCCTTTGTCCATGGATCAGGCATGAACCTGATGACCTCACCCACCCACCACTCATCTGCCCATCCAGCAGTCTGGGGGGGGAACAAGGTGTGGTCAGTTCTGCATTTAGAAAGATTTCCTTTATTTGTCAGAGTTGTCAGCTCTCAGATATTGAACGTTTCCTCTGACAGACTCTTTCCTGACCACACTGATGAGCTGCTGGAGTTAAGCACTGTGTGTGTGTAGGTGTGTGTTTGTGTGTGTGTAGGTGTGTGTTTGTGTGTGTGTAGGTGTGTGTTTGTGTGTGTGTAGGTGTGTGTTTGTGTGTGTGTAGGTGTGTGTTTGTGTGTGACTGATGATAGACCTGGTGGAAGGTTGCCCGCCCCCCCGTGCGCCAGACTAGCCATCAATACACAGCAGCTCTATTAGAGAAGAGAAAGATGATGACAAAGGTGATGGTGTGTGTGTGTGTGTGTGTGTATGGGGGGAGGGTTAGAGGTTACAGATAGATTTAACATCTAATCTGGTAGAATACTAATCAGATGTGTGTGTGCAAGAGAGAGAGTGTGTGTGTTCAGCTGGTCTGGGTTGTAACGGGTCATGTTAAGCTCCTAGTTAGACACAAAGGTCAGGCAGCCACACAGCATTCATATACACATGGACACACACACACATTCTCACACACACACACGCACTTACACAGACATATTCTCACACACACATACTCACCCACTCACACACACATTCTCACACACACACACGCACTTACACACACATATTCTTACACACACACACTCTCTTACTAGCTGATAGCTTATAAGTGACCCAGATCTTAAGATACTTAATACTCATGAGAATGAGCTTGTTCTATGTTAGTGTGTCTGTGTCTGGTTGTCCTGGGAGACCAGTAAACATCCTGTCTGTCTGCAACCAAACTTCACACCCCTCTAGGTGTCAGGGTGTCTCTCTTTCTGGTTCCCTGACAACAGCATGCCACAGGATGCCCTTCTCTCTCTCTCTCTCTCTCTCTCTCTCTCTCTCTCTCTCTCTCTCTCTCTCTCTCTCTCTCTCTCTCTCTCTCTCTCTCTCTCTCTCTCTCTCTCTCTCTCTCTCTCTCTCTGTCTCTCTCTCTCTCTCTCTCTTTCTTTCTCTCATTCTATCTAGGTAAATGAGGTTTTGCTGCATAGTTAATCTCATATTAATGATTTTGCACCTAACCAACCTCTATGTCTGTGTTAGTTACAAAACAAACACACAGACAAACACACACAAACAGACACACACACACACATCTGTAAACTGCAGTAGAAATGATGCCACCTGCCCTCTAAATGGCTCTCCCCTCCGGGTGCATTAATGAGAGACATGCTCTCACAATCATTATCATGGACTGGACCATGTGTGTGTATGGTGTGTGTGTGGGCTGTGGGTTTTATGTGTGTGTGTGTGGGGGGCGGGGTGTTTCTAATTATACTGAGGCCCATAGTGTCAGGGTCACCTGGAAGTCGGCTGCTCCTAATTGGGCGCCTGTTGTCAAGGTAACGGGATGGAATAGGCAGAGTGTGAACTGACCCACTGGAGGGTCCATGTCACCTCTGGTCATACACACAGACACACACATACTCCACGGCAACAGATAGCCCAAACTTTGTTTGGTGGTTACCTAGCAACCCCATGGCGCTCTTTCACAAAAGGACAAGTATAAACTTCAAGGTGAACGCAGGCGGTAAACCTGTCCTGAAGCAGCCCCCTCACATCCCCCCTGCTCCTGAGCTTTTCTACTAATTCATGTTTCATTTGACCCCTTTCCTCTCCTCCTCCTCCTTATCTTCCTCTTCCCCCACTCCTCTTCTTCCTCCACTGCTCCTCCCTCTCCTCCTCCACCTCTCTACTTCTTTCTCACTCTTGTCATGTCTGCTTGTATTTCCCTCTGTGTCTGTGTTTCCGACGGGTGCTTACCTGCGTAACTCTTGTGTATTTACCTGTGTAACTCTAGTGTATTTACCTGTGTAACTCCTTTGTATTTACCTGTGTAACTCTTGTGTATTTACCTGTGTAACTCTTGTGTATTTACCTGTGTAACTCTTGTGTATTTACCTGTGTAACTCTTGTGTATTTACCTGTGTAACTCCTTTGTATTTACCTGTGTAACTCTTGTGTATTTACCTGTGTAACTCTTGTGTATTTACCTGTGTAACTCTTGTGTATTTACCTGCGTAACTCTTGTGTATTTACCTGCGTAACTCTTGTGTATTTACCTGTGTAACTCTAGTGTATTTACCTGTGTAACATGAGCTTACATGTGTAACATGTGTGCTTACATGTGCAGGTGAATGAAATCTACCATGACAAGTCTCTGGGGACAAGGATCAACGTGGTTTTAGTACGAATCATCATGCTGGGCCATGGCAAGGTAAGACTGTGTGTGTGTGTGTGTGTGTGTGTGGTGGGTGTGTGTGTGTGTGTGTGGGTGTGTGTGTGGTGGGGGTGTGTGTGGGGGTGGGGGTGGGGGAGAGAGTTAGTGTGTGATATTATTTTCTTATCAACTCTAGTGTTTGTAGTGCAGGGACAGAGTTAGCATGGATGTGCTAGCACATGGCTAGGGTTAGCATGGATGTGCCGATACATGGCTAGGGTTAGCATGGATGTGCTAGTACAGGGTTACAGTTTCCATAGTACATTACCACTTGCTTTCTATGGCTACCTTCACACACACACACTCATCCACACACAACAACCACACTCACACAAGACACACACAAACGGTTCCCAGCACTCACTCCTGTTATTCCAGTGGACTGAGCAAAAGAGGAACTAAAAGCGTGAGGTTCCCAGGGGAGGGTTTTCAAAATCGCACGCCTTCACAGCTCAGCACTGAGGAACACAGAAACACGATGTTACGCAATCAGCTTTCCCCTGGGGGGGCCAGAGCACGGAATCATGGGAAGTCCATACAAAGATAAACAATCAATGATGCTGGCTTTCCCTCATTCACAAACACACGGCCGACTAACGATCCTGCCCCTCTCCTTCTATGTAACTCAACACTGGGGAGCGACGGAGGGAGGGAAAGAGAGGGAGGGTGGGAGGGAAAGAGAGGGAGGAAGAGGAAGAGAGAGATAGAATGAAGGGACTACCCATCCGGATGCTAGAACAGATAGAGCAGACAGAATACATGATATTGGTCCTAATAAGCTAAAGCTGCTTACCATTCACTTCCTCCCCAGTCTTTCTCACTGTCCCTCTGGAGCCACACACACAAACTTACACACATACACACACACACACACACTCACACACATACTCACACACACTCACACATACACACCCACATACACACACACGCACACACACTGGCTTGCCCCCAGTCCAACCCACCCCCCACCCTGGCCCCACCCCTATCCGCATACAGCTCAGGACAGTGCTCTGGCTGTCCATCATCTCCAATTACCGTGGCAACAGAGCTGTACCCAGACAGCCTGCAGATTGGCTGTGTGACCCTGAACACACACTCGCACTCACACACTCACGCGCACACACACACACACACAGTGATGCATGTTGGTGCAGCATGTGTGGCTTTTACTCTGTCGTGAGAGAGAGGCCATATGTCTCCTCTGCAGCACAGGGAGAACCTGAGCTGCACCCCACACGCTACACGCTACACAGTACACCCCACACGCTACACGCTACACAGTACACCCCACACGCTACACGCTACACAGTACACCCCACACGCTACACGCTACACAGTACACCCCACACGCTACACGCTACACAGTACACCCCACACGTTACATGTCATGGGCATGTGTGAAAACACACAGAGAGAGGGGGAGTGGGAAATCGAGTGAGAGAAAAAGAAAGAGAGGCAGAAAGACAGAGGAAG
Organism: Osmerus eperlanus; assembly: GCF_963692335.1. Taxonomy (NCBI): domain Eukaryota; kingdom Metazoa; phylum Chordata; class Actinopteri; order Osmeriformes; family Osmeridae; genus Osmerus; species Osmerus eperlanus. The sequence goes on from NC_085030.1 coordinate 13,805,298, forward strand.
GGACAGAGAGAGGGAGAGAGAGAAGAAAGAGAGGAGAAGACAGTATTGTCTAGACGTGGGTGTTCATACTCTGCTTTTAGAACTTAACCACCATTATATAAGCAACCATAATTCCTGTGTGTGTGTGTGTGTGTGTGTGTGTGTGTGTGAGTGTGTGTGTGTGTGTGTGTGTGTGTGTGTGTGCGTGCGTGCGTGTGTGTGTGTGAACTTGGTGTGTTATGGCTGGGTTAGTTTTGGGTTGTAGGTGCAAAATAGTGGAAGTTGTTCAAAACAGGAAGTGTGTTATATAAAAAACAGCACATCAGTGTAACCCACTGTCTACTCCAGTCTTATCCACGGTAAAGTGCACTCTAGATCACATAACTCTAGTCCACTGTATAATCCACTATGTATGTATAGTTCACTCTGGAACAACAGTTGTCCATTATATGGTCCAATCTACAGTTCACACTAGTTCAAGTTATAGTCCACCCTAATCCATGATATAGTCCACTCTAGTCCATTATATATTCAACTCTAGTCCACTATACAGTCCAGCATACAGTCCACTCTAGTCCACTATACAGTCCAGCATACAGTCCACTCTAGTCCACTATACAGTCCAGCATACAGTACACTCTAGTCCACTATACAGTCCAGCATACAGTCCACTCTGCAGTGTTGTAGGCTATGATGCTCCTGCTGTTGCTCTGTGTCTGCTACTGCAACACTGCCACCTGGTGGCTGCAGGGGGAGCAGCAGGGAGAGGCACCTTACAGTCAGTCCTCCTTTCCTGCTGTCAGTGTGGGATATTCTCCCAGCTCCTCCCAACTCCGCCCAGCTCCTCCCAGCTCCTCCCAACTCCGCCCAGCTCCTCTCAGCTCCTCCCAGCTCCTCCCAGCTCTTTCCAGCTCCTCCCAGCTCCTCCTAACTCCTCCCAACTCCTCCTAACTCCTCCCAGCTCCTCCCAGCTCTTTCCAGCTCCTCCCAGCTCCTCTCAGCTCCTCCCAGCTCCTCTCAGCTCCTCCCAGCTCCTCCCAGCTCCTCCCAACTCCTCCTAACTCCTCCCAACTCCTCCTAACTCCTCCCAGCTCCTCCCAACTCCTCCTAACTCCTCCCAGCTCCTCCCAGCTCTTTCCAGCTCCTCCCAGCTTCTCCCAGCTCCTCTCAGCTCCTCCCAGCTCCTCCCAGCTCCTCCCAGCTCTTTCCAGCTCCTCCCAGCTCCTCTCAGCTCCTCCCAGCTCTTTCCAGCTCCTCCCAACTCCTCCCAGCTCCTCCCAGCTCCTCCCAACTCCTCCCAGCTCCTCCCAGCTCCTCCCAGCTCTTTCCAGCTCCTCCCAGCTCCTCTCAGCTCCTCCCAGCTCCTCCCAGCTCTTTCCAGCTCCTCCCAGCTCCTCTCAGCTCCTCCCAGCTCTTTCCAGCTCCTCCCAACTCCTCCCAGCTCCTCCCAGCTCCTCCCAGCTCCTCCCAACTCCTCCTAACTCCTCCCAGCTCCTCTCAGCTCCTCCCAGCTCCTCCTAACTCCTCCCAGCTCCTCCCAGCTTCTCCCAGCTCCTCCCAACTCCTCCTAACTCCTCCCAGCTTTTCCCAGCTCCTCCCAGCTCCTCCAAACTCCTCCCAACTCCTCCTAGCTCTTCCCAGCTCCTCCCAGCTCCTCCCAGCCTAGAGAGGAACACACACATGGGTTCTGTGGGGGGTTCTACGAAGGATCCTGCTGCTTGGTTCAAGTTCTGGCCTCATTTAAAACGCGTCAGAGCTTTCTGCTCTCTCACTGATCTCTCTCCCCCCCCCTCCCCCGCCCCCTCAGTCCATGTCCCTGATCGAGCTGGGGAACCCGTCCCAGAGCCTGGAGAACGTGTGTCGCTGGGCCTTCTTGCAGCAGAAGCAGGACACAGGGGATGCTGAGTACCACGACCACGCCATCTTCCTCACACGCCAGGAGTTTGGACCCACCGGCATGCAGGGTGAGGGGGGGGGGGGGGCGAGGGGAGAGAGGGAGGGAGGGAGGGGAGGGGGGGGGATTAGGGGAGAAAAGGTGGGATTGTGGGGTAAGAGAGTGATGGGGGAGAAATTGAAGGATTTGGGGGAGAGAGGGATGGGGGAGAGAGAAAGGGAGATGAGGGGAGACAGAGAGGTAATGAGAGAGACCGAAATAGAGTCAGACAGGGGGGAGGGAGAGAGAGATTAAGGGGGGGGGATGCAGAAAGAAAGAGTGAGTGGGACACAGAGAGAGAGATGGGCAGAGAGACTTCCTGTATTGAAAGTTAAAAGGTCACGGTCTGACGCAGAGGCAATGTTTGCTGGCTGTCTGTTGCCTAGGTTACGCCCCAGTGACGGGCATGTGCCACCCAGTGAGGAGTTGCACCCTGAACCATGAGGACGGCTTCTCATCCGCCTTTGTGGTGGCCCATGAGACCGGACATGTGTGAGTACACGCACATACCCATCTATCTACACACGCACACATCTACACACACACACATCTACACACACACACATCTACACACACACACATATCTACACACACACATATCTACACACACACATATCTACACACACACACATCCACACACACACATATCTACACACACACATCCACACACACACATATCTACACCCACACACATCCACACACACATACATCTACACGCACACACACACACACACACACACATAAATCTACACACACACACACACGACACGAGAGAAGAGCAGAGGAACGAGGATGCACGTCCTCTCCTCTCCTGGGTGTGGTTGTTGACCCTCTCCTGACCTCTCCCTCCAGGCTGGGCATGGAGCACGACGGCCAGGGGAACCGCTGTGGGGAGGAGGTCCACATGGGCAGCATCATGGCTCCCCTGGTTCAGGCGGCCTTCCACCGCTTCCACTGGTCCCGCTGCAGCCAGCAGGAGCTGGAGAGATACCTGCAGTAAGCTGCCAAGCTGCACACACGCACACACACACACACACTCATGTGCACACTTGTGCATCCCCACACACACGCACACTCTCACACACACACACACACACACACACACTTACACGCACACTCTCACACACACACACACACACACACTCATGTGCACACTTGTGCATCCCCACACACACACACCCATCCTCAGGTGCACTCACACCCAAATGGAGTCATGTGACAAACATCAGTGGCAGTCCAAGGCATGATAGCGTCAGGTATGATATTTGCTTGGCTCCTCCCCCAGTTCCTACGACTGTCTCCGTGACGACCCGTTTGACCATAATTGGCCATCATTGCCCCAGCTGCCTGGTCTGCACTACTCCATGAACGAGCAGTGTCGCTTCGACTTCGGAGTAGGCTACATGATGTGTACCGCGGTGAGACCGGGCGCCTACACCCTAACACTGTAACCATGACAATGCTGTAGCAACGACAACACCGCACACCGACACCCAGAGACCAGCCGCCTACACCCCAACACTGTAACCATGACAACACCACGCTGACACCCACATGACCTACCATGAAACCCAGAACTCTATGCTGTCGTGTGTTCCCTGGAGAGGTGCTCTGGGTCAGAGGAAGGTTGTGCATTAGCATCGTGTCACAGTATCACTGATGTTTGAGGTATTATGGTATGTTTAGCTTGGGTCGGATCCATTCTTCTTCAGCACATTCCGGACCTAACTTGACTAACTGAATGCTACAGCTTGATTGACAGCTGCCTTAGCCTATGGTCACCAGGGCTGTGCACGCTTTGCTAGATTACCCTCTATTCTCTTGTCAAACCCCTCCCCCTCAGCTGCAAAAGGTTGGCCAATCAGGACAACAGGTAAGGTAACCCTTCCCCTTCCTGAAACGTGTGCCCCGCCCTCTTTATGTTTTTTCTTTCTACAGATCGTTGCTCTAACTTGTTAACATTCACGTCTTTATTTTAGGTGTTCTTTGTTTCTTTGTCGATTTGATTTCTTGGTGTTGTGCCCATCATCTCGTTCAGAACGTGCTCTGCCGGGTTCCACGCAGCCTGGTGGTTCTGCTGGGTTTTAGAACAAAAAACAGGCGTTAAATAAAACAGCTGGTATGGATGACCATCCTGCTATAGTCCACAGACAAACAGTCAGTAAGGTCTAGAAAAACAGCTGAAGCAGGCTAGAAAAGCACCTACTTCCCACAGCAAGAATGAAAGCAGCTGCTGTTAACCAGGCTGTAAATGTGCTAAATGCTGTAAATATAGCTTCTGAATTTCCCTTCTGGGATGAATAAAGTTTTATCTAATCTAACAGCAGCCTGACAGAACCAGGCTGTCACCAGGCTGTAGGATCCTGCTGGCTGGAGTGCCTGCTTGCCAGGCTGTGAGCAGTGCCAAACATGGGCTTACCCTTGACCTTGGTGTGACACCTCCCAGAGAGGTCACCTGGGGTCACAGTGGTCAGGAGGGGGTCGGCCATCTTGTGGGGAGGAGGGGGGGAAGAGAGGGGGGGGGGAAGAGGGGTGAGGGGGGGGAGGAGGGAAGGTTTAACCAAGGTCAACCCTTTTTCAGAGGACTGGTCAATTGACCTTTTGAGTTTGCCCTCCTCTCCTCCTCTCCTCTTCTTCTCTGGTTGGTGTGCATGCTCCGGCTGCATCTTGTGTGGTCATCTGCAGACAGTTCCAGTTCTGCTCTCTGTGTCCTGGGGCGGGGCCAGGGCGGGGGCGGGGCAGGGCGGGGCCGGGGCGGGGCAGGGCGGGGCCGGGGATTAGAGCGGACTCTGACTGCTGCTGTTGTTGTTAATGTAGTTGTTGTTCTGGTATCCTTGGACAGTACAGTACGCTGGCGTGAGGATGTTGTTGCTGTGGTGTCTTGTATACAGGTGTTCTCACTGGTGTGTTCTAGAGAATGTTCTGGTGCTCTAGCGACAGTGTTCTACTGTGTTCCGGAAAGTGTGTGATGGAGATTCTAGAGTGCGTATGAGGTTCTAAAGTGTGTGAGGATCTTCTAAATTTAGTGTGAGAAGGTTCTGGAGTGTGTGAGGAGGTTTTCTAGAGTGTGTGTGTGAGGAGGTTCTCTCTCTGTGTTCTGCAGTACCGGACCTTTGGACCCCTGTAAGCAGCTCTGGTGCAGTCACCCTGACAACCCCTTCTTCTGCAAGACCAAGAAGGGGCCACCTATCGACGGGACCATGTGTGGAGACGGAAGGTACACGCACACACACACACACCCACCCACACACACACCCACACACACACGCACACACACATGCATATACAGTATGGAAACAGTAAATATACGATGATACTAAAATAATATTATTTATTAAAATAATAAAAAAGTATATAAACACACACATACACACAGGCTATTTATGTGCCCTGTCAGTGCTCTAACTTCCTGTATCTCCTCCAATGGCAGCATTGCTTCAAAGGTCAATGCATCTGGCTGACCCCTGACATCATCAAGCAGGATGGGAACTGGGGCTCGTGGAGCCAGTACGGGGAGTGCTCACGCTCCTGCGGGGAGGGGTGCAGTTCCGCACGCGCGACTGTGACAACCCCAGGTATGTCTCACATATGTGTGTGTGTTTCTAAGTCCTGTCTCTCTTTCTGTCCTCTCTCTGTATCTCTCTCTGTCTCTCTCTCTGTATCTATCTCTCTCTCTCTCTCTCTCTCTCTCTTCTCTCTCTCTCTCTCTCTCTCTCTTCTCTCTCTCTCTCTCTCTCGTCTCTCTCTCTCTCTCTCCTCTCTCCTCTCTCTCTGTCTCTCTCTCTGTCTATCTACAGGGGGTGTTCCCAGCTGATAATCTTGTACTTTGAGTGTTTTCAGACAGCTTCCTCCTCATCCCTCCTCTGCCCTCTCTCCCCCCACGACCAGCTAATGAGGGCCGGACATGTGCGGGGGCCACCTACCAGTTCCGCCTGTGCAGCAAGGATCAGTGTGACGAGCTGGACAGCGACCCCAGGGAGCAGCAGTGCCGCGTCTGGAACGACCGCTTCGAGTTCCACAACCGCAAGCACACCTGGCTGCCATACGAAGCACCCCGACAGTGAGGAGGGGAGGGGCTGGGGAGGAGCGGCTGGGGAGGGGGGGGCTGGGAAGAGGGAGTCTGGGGAGGGGGGAGTCTGGGGAGGGGGGGCTGGGGAAGAGGGAGTCTGGGGAGGGGGGAGTCTGGGGAGGGGGGAGGGGGGGCTGGGGAAGAGGGGAGTCTGGGGAGGGGGGAGTCTGGGGAGGGGGGAGTCTGGGGAAGAGGGGAGTCTGGGGAGGGGGGAGTCTGGGGAGGGGGGAGTCTGGGGAGGGGGGAGGGGGGGCTGGGAAGAGGGGAGTCTGGGGAGGGGGGAGTCTGGGGAAGAGGGGAGTCTGGGGAGGGGGGAGTCTGGGAGGGGGGGCTGGGGGAGAGGGGGGAGGAGGGGCTGGATGCGGGGGCTGGGGAAGAGGGGAGTCTGGGGAGTGGGGAGTCTGGGGAGGAGGGGCTGGGGGGAGGGGGGAGGAGGGGCTGGGGAGGAGGGGGCTGGGGGAGGGGGGAGGAGGGGCTGGGGAGGAGGGGCTGGGGAGGAGGGGCTGGGGAGGAGGGGCTGGGGGGAGGGGGGAGGAGGGGCTGGGGAGGAGGGGCTGGGGAGGACAGAGAGAGTGTGCGGTGGGAGGGGGTTCTGAAAGCAGTCTAGCTCAGTGTTATGGAACCACCCACCTATAAAAACAATCCTGTCTTGGAACTTTATTTAAAAGCGCTTCAAACCCTCCCACTTCCTCCCCCAACCCTTCACTCTTTCTCCCTATGGACACAGAACTAGTGGATCAGTTGAATTAGCTCTGCCAAGAGTTTTTGTTTACCTTCACTGTAAAATCAGTATATCATCTTAATATGTAATGTGTGTGTGTGTAATGTGTGTGTGCGTGTAATGTGTGTGTGTGTGTGTAATGTGTGTGTGTGACCAGCCAACAAGCGCTGCCACCTGCACTGTCAGTCCAAGGAGACCCAGGACGTGGTGTCCATGCAGAGGATGGTGACGGATGGAACACGATGCTCCTACAAAGATCACTTCAGCGTGTGTGTGCGCGGGGAGTGTGAGGTGAGAGAGGGAGGGAGGGAGAGAGAGAGAGAGAGAGAAAGAGACACAGAGAGAGAGAGAGAGAGAGAGAGAGAGAGAGAGAGAGAGAGAGAGAGAGAGAGAGAGAGAGAGAGAGAGAGAGAGAGAGAGAAACTGAATGAGGTAGGGATATAAAGACAGAGATAAATTCGGAGACAGACAGAAAGAGATGGAAGGAGAGAAAGAGAACAACGTGAGAGAGAGAGCGAGAGAGACAAAATGTGTAATTGACAATGTATTCTGGTGTGTATATTGTAACAAGTCAACAGCTAGGCTACAATGTAAATGTTTGTGTTCACTTGTTTGTTTGTTTGTTTGTTTCCAGAAAGTGGGCTGTGATGGTTCAGTGGGCTCCTCTCAGCAGGAGGACAACTGTGGGGTGTGTGGTGGAGACAACTCCAGCTGCAAGACCATCAAAGACAACATCAACCGCATCGCCAAGAAACACGGCACTCATAAAGGTGTGTGCGCACACACACGCACACACACACTCTACTCGACATACACACCATCTACTGGTCACGCTGGTCACAAACGCCATCTTCTGGTCACAGATGCCTTGTACTAGTCGCAACCACTTTTTACACGTGTACACGTGAAATGCATGAGGTTTCGTTTAATCTGATGTGATCACATGTTAATCCCTCGTTATGTCATTACTTGTGTGTTCGGAGAGGTCGTCTCTCACAGCAGAGGTGGAGTTTATATAAGTAATCAGTTTAACCCTGTCATCAAATCTGCCTTGTTTCCAGGTTTCCTCAAAGTCCTGGAGATTCCACGAGGAGCAAGACACCTGCTGATCCAGGAGCTGAAGGCTACCTCGCATGTTCTAGGTACCCAGGACTGTCTTGTCTAGGGTGTGTGTGTGTCAGCGTGCGTGCGTTCAGTACGTGTGTGTGTGTGTTCTGTCTGACCAGTGTGATATCCTACCCAGCCGTGAAGAACCTGGTGTCGGGGCAGTTCTTCCTGAACGCTGAGGAAGATTACCCAGAATCCCGTTCTGTCATCGAGAAGGGCGTGGAGTGGGAGTACGACAATGACAACGACAAGGACACCCTGCAGACCAACGGGCCTCTACGCCATGGAGTCCTCGTCATGGTACAGACACACACACACCTACACACACACACACTCACACATACACTCACACGTACACACATGCCTAAACACACACACACACACCTCACATTTCCTGTAGTCAAATTATGTTGGTATGTAATACATATATTTCAGTTCTAATCCAGTACGATGAAAGTATAAGGTATGTTTAGTAAGTGAAAGTACACGCTGTGTAAAAAGGTTATTGTATGTAGCATGTATCTAATGGAAGTGTGTGTGATGTGTACCTCATGTCCAGGTGAGGATCTATGGTGAGGACGAGGTGAACCTGTCCTATAAGTACATCATCAACGCAGACGAGCTGACCACCATCGAGAGCAACACACTGGACGAGGACTCTGCCTACGAATGGGCCTTCAAGAAATGGTCCTCCTGCTCCCGGCTCTGCGGGGGAGGTATTTCAACGTAACACCGCTAGCACAGGAAGTCTCTCAGGGATGGGGGGGAGGAGGTACTTTAGTGGAACAAAGCTAGAAATGTCTGTAGGAGCTGTCTGTTACAACTGTGTGTGCGTGCGTGTGTGTTGTCCCGCAGGTAAGCAGATCGCTCGGTATGGCTGTAGGAGGAGGGCAGACAGTAAAATGGTCCAAAGACGCTTCTGTAAGAGCCTCAAGGTCCCTCTGTCAGACATTCAGGACTGCAACAAGGAGGCCTGTCCACCACCTGAGTACGTTACCATCTATACCCCAGCCTTTCCTTTATCTCTCTCTGGCTCTCTCTCTGTCTCTCTGTCTCTCTCTCTGTCTCTCTGTCTCTCTCTCTGTCTCTTTCTCTCTATTTCTCCCTCTCTCTGTCTCTCTCTTTCTCTCTCTTTCTCTCTCTTTCTCTCTCTCTCTCTCCACCTCTCTCCGTCTCTCTCAGTACATGTGTGTGGCTTCTTGTTAGCATCCCTGGAGGTAGTGAGTGTTCTCTGTGCTGTGTAGGTGGGTGGTGGGCTCCTGGGAGGCCTGCAGCAAGGTGTGTGGAGACACAGGGACTCAGAAGCGCTCCGTCACGTGTGTCCAGACCTTCCGGAACGAGGCTCCCAGGGAGATCCACATGAAGTACTGCAACGACCTTCGACCCGTGTCACGCCAAGCCTGCAACCGCCAGCCCTGCCCTGGCCAGTGGAGGGAGGGTCTCTGGTCACAGGTGTGTCTGATGACTTCCTGCTGTGTGTTTATTTCCTGATGTGTGCGTGTTTACTTCCTGGTGTGCCTATGGACTTCCTGCTGTGTGTTTACGTACTCCCTAGTGTGTGTATTTCCTAAGGAGTGTGTGTGTGTCCAGTGTCCAGGTGTCATTTGTTAACGTGTGTGTGTGTGTGTCCAGTGCTCGGTGTCGTGTGGTAATGGGACCCAGCGCCGAGCGGTCAGCTGTGGCATGCCAGACACCAGGAACAAGTGTTCAGAGAGGAGACCAGAGAACGTCCGCATCTGTCGCCTAGCACCCTGCCTCAGTGAGTCCAGCTTATTATGGGCTGTCATACAGTATCCACCAACACAAACATTAAGTTCAAGTTTTAAGTCAATTACAAATAACTGTTATTATTGTTGAATATTAATAATAGAGTTGTACTGGTGTGTTTCAGCAATGCTCTTTATTTTCCTGTTCTTCTGAATCTGTGTATATTGTGTCTTGTGTGTGTGTGTGTGTGTGTGTATCTTTCCGCAGAAGGCTCCTCCGACCTGAGCAAGAACGGCAACATCCTGATTCAGTGGCTGTCGCGTCCGGACCCAAACTTCCAGCGCACCTCCTCCCGTAAAACCTCCTTGTTCAGCCATCAGCCCCGCCTGCGGGCCGGCCTCTCCCCTCTGCTGTGGGCCCTGTGCCCGCCTCTGCTCCTCTCCCTCAGGGGCGGGCTCGCCCCCTGACCCCCCCGCCCCCGCCTGTGGCCGCGCACCTGTGCGAGCGCCAGCTTTCACCTTCTCTGTGGGGGGGGGAGGGGGGGGGGTGTCGTCTCTCTCTCTGTGTGGGAGAGAGGAGCCCTGGCTCCTGTCTGTGCTCTGTCTCTCTCTCTCTATCTCTGTCTACAGTGTGGAGCGTTGTGTTGTAACCGCTGGACAGTCGAAATCTAAAAGATTAACATTTAAAAAAAACTTTTGAGTGGAAAGGGGAATTGTGGGTAATGGCGAGCAGCTGCCGGGCGAGACCGGCTTTTCGGGGGGCGGCTACGTTTTGAGCGAGCGGGCTGTGCGGTGCCTCGGTTACGCTCCTCAGACGCGGTCGGCTGTTTTTTTGTTCCCGCTCCGCCGTGTTAGGGAGGCAGGTGGGAGAACAACCACAAGAAAAGAAGACAGAAAAAAAAAAAAGTTTCTAAAAGTTCAAAAAGAAACCGGAAAGCTTTATTGTGAACGTGATCACAATGAGGACATTTCTACTCAAGTGTTCATCTCCCATCTGGGTCGATTCTGGAATGAGAGAGCTTGTTCCAAACCTTTATTCTGGTTCCATTCTCATGCTGACAAGAAGTCTGCACAGGAACAGGAAATGATGTAGGCAACCCTAGATGTTTTTGCGTGGGGCTTGGCTGAGAGGTGAAGAGGCTTGGATGAAGGCCACTTAAGCAGGGTAGTCAGACCATCTCATCAGCCAGCTTCTCTCTGACTGTTATACTCAAGCTCAATAAATGCAGCTTATTTGTGCTTGCAAACTTTAAACAAATACATCTATAAATATATTTGTATTTATATACAGTATATATATATATATATATAAATCTAAATCTATATGAGTAACAATAATATGAATAACGATGTTGTACCATGAATAAGCTCAAGCTTATTTGCCTAAACCTTTGGACTGCTATTGATCGATGAGATCCTTGACTGTTAAGTGTATTTTTTTATTGATTTTACATGAATGCAGAAGTAAATCTTTGGTAAGAGCAGAGTGTAGGAGGGGAAAGCCAGACGGACTGTATGCAGGACTTGGTCAGCAGGTTGCCTCTCCACTGTCTCAGAGGGTCAGGTCCCTTTTCATTGCTTGTCAGTTCTGTAGGGAAATAATCAGCTTCTGTCATTCAGTACAGTCCATTCACATTCCTCACCCGACGTCACTTGAGGGAGGGGCTGTGTGTGTGTGTGTGTGTGAATGTCCTGCATGTAAACTCATCTGTGTGTGCGTGTGCGCGTGCGTGTGTCTCTTCGTTCTGAATGAGAACAACGTTGAGAGTGTGTTTGCACGTTCGCAAACGTTTCACGCGTGAGTGTGTGCGTTTGTGTGCATGTTTGTGTGTGTGTGCATCTTTGTGTCTGTGTGTGCGTGTGCGCGCGCGCGCGTGTGTGTGTGTCTTCGTTCTGAATGAGAGCAACGTTGAGAGTGTGTTTGCACGTTCGCAAACGTTTCACGCGTGAGTGTGTGCGTGTGTGTGCATGTTTGTGTGTGTGTGCATCTTTGTGTCTGTGTGTGTGTGTCTGCGTGAATGCTCGTTCGTAATCCATTTGTGGCTGTGTTTGTGTCTGGGTGCGTGCATCTGTGTGTTGGTGTGTTACTATTCATCCTGGCTTCTAGTTCTCATCCAGATCAGACACAGAAATACCTCATGAATCTTCACCAGAGAGCGTCCATCTTGTCTTGTCTATCAGACCAACACCATCACCCATTATGAACAATGCCTTATCTTGGATTGAATGTAACGGCATTTATCTGTGAAAGGAGATGGCTTTACTCATACAAGTTTATAAATCACCCAGAATAGAGGCAGCTTCGACCGACTAACAAACTCACATGCCAACCATTAAGACTCCATTGACCAATGGCACGCTGGCCTTGTGTGGTCCCGAAGGGGGGGGGGCTGCTCTGGGGGTCGGGAGTGTAAGCCCTTGAGGCTGGTCGTTCTGTGTCGTGAGCTCATGTTTCTGTTGTGACTATGTAGCGAGCTATCTGAGGTTCAGTGCAGCATGGCTGGGGTGAGACCAGGCCTGACACGGCGCTTCAATCCTGTATATAAACATTGGTGTTGACTGTATTTAATAACCTTCATGACTGTTATCTTCTTACTTATGGAAAAAAGAAACTATAATATTATATAATATGGGTAACTGTTTTGTGGCTTCACTGGCCTGCTGTGTGTAGCTAGTCCTGCGTCGGGCTGGCGTCGAGCGGCGTCGGGCTGGCGTCGAGCTGCATTCAGACGGACTACATGCACTGCGTCTATATGCACTTTGATTTTATCAGGGAAACTTTATTAATGTTTTGTAAATGTTTCATATGACACTTAACACGTGCCATTCCAGTTTTTACATCGTCATGGAAATTCTGTATTTTATTTATTCGACAACGACAACAAAACGATATCTTATTATTTTATGTGATCTATTCATTTTATTTATACATTGACTATGAAACTGATTGGTTGATTTCCAAGTAATGAAGTGTTTTACCAAAGTAACTGTGAACTTTCAATACACCTGAGTTCTTTTTCTTATGAACAGAATCTATATTGAGGGGTCATCTCATGGTTTCACTTAACTGTCATTATCAACTGCAAAAGTTGTATGAATAAAAAAATGTTGGAAAAATGTTGAAAGGTTCTCTCAACGCAGGTTCTTAGAGATGTAACGTAGTGTCTAAGCCTCCAGCTACCAACCACATACAGACATATTAATGCTTAATACGAAAATAAAAACTTTATATCAGAGAATAATTACCCAGATATGTGAGGTGTCAGCATTAGAATATTCCTCTTAATCACCTTTCTACTCTGGACTAACCTGGCAACCCTGTTTGGCTTGCTCTCTGGACTAAACTGCTGTAGCAACCCTGACAACTGCTCTGGGTGGTCACCATGACAACTTCTCAGGGTGGTCACCATGACAACTACTTTTCTGGGTGCTTGGGGCTCCTCCTTCTCCTGGGTCTTCTGCTGATGGTCTGGCTTTACTTCTTCTCTTCTGCACTCAGCATGGTGTACACAATCATAAACACACATACTCGCACACGCGCACACTCTCAGATCTCTGTGTTTTCTTCCCAAACAGGCCAGCGTTGTCACGGTGACCGATCAGTGTTCTGCCGGATGGAGGTTTTGAAGAACTACTGTTCTCTGCCGGGGTACCAGAGGATGTGCTGCAAGTCCTGTAGTAACTCCACCCTCACACACACCCCTCAGCCCTCCAGCACCCTCCCGTCCTCCAGCACCCTCCCGTCCTCCGGGACCCTCCCGTCCTCTGGCACCCTCCCTCCCTCCGGCACCCTAATGCCCTCCGGCACATCCCCCACCAGGGTCACCACCTCCTCCACCACCAGTCAACCCATGGTCACCTCCCATCCTGCCCCTCTGCCCCCACCTGAGATAAGAGACCACAGTCCTCACCTGGATCCCACACAGACATCTACACACACACCTATACACACTGCATACACAGCACACACACCTATACACACTGCATACACAACACACACACCTATACACACTGCATACACAACACACACACCTATACACACTGCATACACAACACACACACCTATACACACTGCATACACAACACACACACCTATACACACTGCATACACAACACACACACCTACACACACAGCATACACACCTACACACACAGCATACACACCTACACACACACCTACACACACAGCATACACACCTACACTCACCACACACTTACATGCACACACCAAACACACACCTACAACTATTGCTTCTGAATATGGCACACCATCAACTATGGATATTGAATATACCACACACAGACCATTTACAAGGAATCTTGAATATACCACACAAAGAGAAACAACTATGGATCTTGAATATACCACACATACACCCTCAACTATGGATCTTGAATATACCACACATAGAGAAACAACTATGGATATTGAATATACCACACACACACCCTCAACTATGGATCTTGAATATACCACACACAGAGAAACAACTATGGATATTGAATATACCACACACACACCCTCAACTATGGATATTGAATATACCACACACACACCCTCAACTATGGATCTTGAATATACCACGCACAGAGACACAACTATGGATCTTGAACATACCACACATAGAGAAACAACTATGGATCTTGAATATACCACACATAGAGAAACAACTATGGATCTTGAATATACCACACACACACCCGTAATAGTTACCAAGTCAAAGCCAAAGAACAGCCAGAAAAGTGATCCACTCAAAAAGCTAAAGCTAAATCCAAATCCAAAGAAGAACCCTAAACCTAAAACAGTTCCAAAAAAGCCTACACAACCAAAAGTAGTTCCAAAAAAGAATCTTCAACCCAAAAAATTTCCAAAAAAGAACCCTCAACCAAAAACTGTTCTAAAGAAGACTCAGCCAAAAGTCACACCAAAGAACTCTGAGACAAAACCTCCAAAAGAGAGTAAGCCTAGTCAGCCTAAGCCAGGTTCTAAGAAGAACATTGCTTCAAAAGTAGCTGAAAACAAGAACCCTCAACCAAAAACTGTTCCAAAGAAGAACCCTCAATTAAAAACTGTTCCAAAGAAGAACCCTCAACCAAAAACTGTTCCAAAGAAGAACCCTCAATTAAAAACGGTTCCAAAGAAGAACCCTCAATTAAAAACTGTTCCAAAGAAGAACTCTCAACCAAAAACTGTTCCAAAGAAGAACCCTCAATCAAAACCAGTTCAAAAAAAGAACCCTCAATCAAAACCAGTTCAAAAAAAGAACCCTCAATCAAAACCAGTTCAAAAGAAGATTCCTAGACCAGAACTAGTTAAAAAATATGACCCTCCACCAAAATCCTTTTCGAAAAATACCTTTCAACCAACTAAAGTTAAAAAACATGACCCTCCATCAAAAACTGTTCCACAAAAGAACACCCTGCCACAAATGTCAGAATTCACCACCACAACCCCAGCCTACCACACGACCAGGAAGAATCCTTTGTTTACCCTCCAGTCCAGCACTGGCACATACACCACAACTCCTAGCATGCACCACACCAGTTCTAGAACTGTCAATATTACCTACATCAGTAACAACACTAAGGTGACACCCAGTGACATCTTCTATGACATTTCATGGACTGGAACCACAACTCCCAGCAACCTCTTCAACGATGATGTCAGAAACCCCACCGAAACCATTTACTTTGATGAAGTCACAATGTCGAGTGGAACCATTCCCTTTCACGATTCTCCTATCCCCAGTGTAACCACTCCCTATGACGACATCACAGGATCCAGCAGTGGTGATGTCGCAATACACAGTGGGGATGACATCACAATTCCCAGCAGAACCTTGCCCTACAGTGATGATGCCATAATATCCAGCGGAACTGTGATGTTTGATGGTAATGATGATGTCACAGTGTTTGTCCCCACTGTTTTCAGTGATAATTGGTCAGATCTAACCACCTCTACCTGGCTTGACCTACCAGAGTACATCCCTCTCAGTGTCACTGTCCCCATGGAAACCCAGACGCCCCCTCCAGAACTGACCTCCACTACTGCATCTCTGACAACAATCACCATGACAACCACAGAGCGGAGTCCTGCCCAGTCCACTGGGGAGGAAAGCAACGCCATCCACTTCCCCGACGGGCTGGGGGGCGGGGACAGCTACCTGTCCCAGACCAATCAGATTGTGCGGCGCAGGGTGTTCCTCCGGGAACGCACGCGCAACAAACGCATCGAGGAGCTGCTGGAGGAGAAGAGAAACTTTCTGCTCCGCATGAAGAGAGGGCACAGCGCTTGAGTGCCCCCCCTGGTCCTAAAACCCCTCTGTTCTCTCTTATAGAGATGGACTTCTGCTGTGGCAGACTGACTTTATATCAGCTAGTCCCCTGCTGGGACTCAGACACACACACACAGACTCACTCACACAATAAGCAACATAGCAAACTGGACTGTCGAGGGCCCGTATCTCTGAGCAAAACACATCTTGCTGTCTCTGTTCACCCCTGCTGCCATGTGCAGCTCTGTGAGTGAATCAAGGATTCTAGAAGGTTTCTGTCCTCTTCTGTGCTAAAACAACATCACAGAATATTGACTTAATCATGTGTATCATATTTTCTAGAAGCTAAAAAAGAAAAAAAAGAATAAATGCCTTTTTGTATCGACAGCATTCTCCAATAGAAGCTTTCAGGGTGCGTTCTGTTTTGTATCTGGTTTATTATGGGACCAACTGTGACCCAGGCAACTGTCTGTACCATAGCTGTACATATCACAAACCTAATGTTGAATATTTATTAAAGTTCATGTGCCTGTGGTATTTACACTTGGACTTGTTGTGTGCCACATTCTTATTCCTAACTATAGTGCTTTTTATGCAACATATACTTTCTCTCCCTCTCCGTCTCTCTCTCTCTTTCTATCTGTCTCTATCTATCTCTTTCTCACTATCTATCTCTATCTATCTATCTCTTTCTCTATCTATCTATCTATCTATCTCTTTCTCACTCTATCTCTATCTATCTCTTTCTCACTCTATCTCTTTCTCACTCCATCTATCTCTATCTATCTCGTTCTCACTCTATCTATCTCTTTCTATCTATCTTTCCCTCGCTTCCTCCACATCCCTTCTACATGTTAGCGGTGAGCTAGGAGAGGTGCACCCCTAGAGGGAGACAGAGTAGCAGCTGCCGTGTCCAGCGCCCACGGTGCCTCACCTCTGTCTCTGTCATCCGCAACACACCACCCTGCAGGAACACCAGCACCACCCTGTTCTTCCTGGAGGTCCGGCTCCTTAAAGGGATAGTTCACCAACATTTCAAAGTGTCATCATTGTAGCCTTATGTTACGTAAAGTGCTCGACAGGGATATAGGAAGGCTGCCGTCTGGTTCCTGGTTGGTGAGCCCAGAACTGTACCAACGTGACACTGATCTAAAACCGAGGACGATTAAGAGTTTCTTGACATGTTGGTGAACAAATTCTTTAATCCCGCTAACTTCTCCTGGTCAGATAAATGAGTACATGTTCACTGTTCAGAGTCACTCTGTGTGGGTGGTGATGTCATCCTGCATGGGAACACCCAGACGAAGGAAATGAAGGGAAAGCTATGGGCCTCTGAATGATTCATGTCTGCAGTGGAAGTGTTTCTTATGAACACACAGGATATAAATTGTGCGTGTGTGTGTGTGACAGCCTGACCCGTAGCAGTATAGAAAAACACCATGTGCCAGCATGACTCACCTTCTCCCCCATCTTTGCACCCTTCTATAAAAAGACTGTTCTTATAACAGATTTGTAATGGGGGTAGTCACTGAAGCATTCTCATTCTCATTCATACTGCTCCATCACACACACACACACAAACCAATGTGAGCGCACCTAGTTGTGCTGCAGTAACTGGAAGAGTTGGAATGCTCCATCTCTGATGCTTCATCCCTGCCACTCTCATAATGGTTCAACTCTGCTGCTTCATGTCTGATGCTGCTTCATGTCTGCTGCTTCATCTCTAATGCTTCATCTCTACTGCTTCATGTCTGATGCTTCATCTCTACTGCTTCATGTCTGCTGCTTCATGTCTGAGGCTTCATCTATACTGCTTCATGTCTGATGCTTCACCTCTACTGCTTCATGTCTGATGCTTCATCTATACTGCTTCATGTCTGATGCTTCATCTCTACTGCTTCATGTCTGCTGCTTCATGTCTGATGCTTCATCTATACTGCTTCATGTCTGATGCTTCATCTCTACTGCTTCATGTCTGATGCTTCATCTCTACTGCTTCATGTCTGATGCTTCATCTCTACTGCTTCATGTCTGATACTTTATCTCTGCCACTCTCATAATGCTTCATCTCTGCTCCTCTCTACAAATACTTGAATGTTGGTGTGTGTGTTCCACATGGACCCCTGTCTAATGTCCTGATGGTGTGTGTGTTACACATGGACCCCTGTCTAATGTCCTGATGGTGTGTGTGTTCCACATGGACCCCTGTCTAATGTCTAATGTCCTGAGCCGTGACATCTGCCTGCCGGTCAGCAGGCCTCCCTGGGGGATTCTCTGAAGCGGTGATGTAACATCGGTTTTCGTGGAACCCAGCTTCTCAACCTCCTGGCTTCTCAGTACGACTTGTTGTTCTTCAGGAGACACAAACAAACCCTGCTGTGTGTCTGTCCTTCCCGCCCCCTCCTCCCCCAGGGATGGGCTTGTTGTGTCTCCATCTCGCATTGGAATTGACACATGCTCCTTCAGGAGCCTTCCAGCGGAGGACAGGGTTTTCAGCTCCATCAGAGAGCTTTTAGAGAGTGTTATATTACACACAGACACACAACCTGCAGAGTCCCCAGACACAAACACACACACAGATCTTTCAGAGGTATCACAAGCATGCATGCATAATGCAATACATCAACCCCCTGAACACTCCTTATGGTTCCTCCCGACGACCATCTGTTTCACAGGGTTTCAAGGTCGACACCGGGAAACTGGTTATTTAGATAAGCAAGATTCTTCGCTCTCTCTCTGTTTCTCTCTCTCTGTGCTTGCCTCTCTCTGTCTTTCCCTCCCTCCATCAATACAGCTGGCCAATGACAGCGCTCGAGGAAAAGAAGTGGATGGTGCTGCTATTTTTAGAATCAGGGAAGGAGGGCAGACTGAGAGCGAGGGAAGGAGGGAGGGAGAGAGAGAGAGGGGGACATGAGGAAAAGATAAATCTACATTTTACCATTGCCTGTGGACAGACTCAGACAGTCAGAGCCAGAGAGCACGCTCAGAAATGGACATCAGCCCTGAACTAAACTGCAGAGACACACAGAGCCACTAAGGACACACACACACGAAGGCTCACCGAGGACTCACGCACACACACACAAAACTCAGTGAGGACACACACAGAACACACTAAGAAGAGGACAGCAGGCTGGACACACACCCACCCAGGAGAGCAGAGACAAGGAAGAAGAACAGGCTTTGATACACACCAACTGAAATCAGGTGAGTTTTCAAGCTCTCGGATGTGACATTTGAATGATAGAGAATGTAGATGTTACACTGAGCTCGTTGATGTTTGCTCTGTTTCCCCAGGTCAATCTGAGAATAGAACAGCTATCAACCAGGGGTGTGTGTGTTTAGCCAGGGGTGCTGTGAGAGTGTGTGTGTGTGTGTTAATCCACGGAGCGCAGTGGGAGTGTGTGTGCTCAAGGTGTGGCTCTATTTTTAGCCTAGGCTGCACCTGGAGCACACACGCTTGAATGCTCGGTTTAGACCAGACTATTTCTGGAGCTGAGGTTAGTACTGAAATACAGCTGGACTGTCGTTCAGACTTCAAACATTAGAGAGCAGG
Source organism: Osmerus eperlanus (assembly GCF_963692335.1). Taxonomy (NCBI): domain Eukaryota; kingdom Metazoa; phylum Chordata; class Actinopteri; order Osmeriformes; family Osmeridae; genus Osmerus; species Osmerus eperlanus. The sequence goes on from NC_085030.1 coordinate 13,824,644, forward strand.
AATACATATAGACTAGCCCTGTACTCAGAACCACCCCTGTACATTAACCCTGCTAAAGAGGAAAGTGTTTATTCATTTGTTGATGCAGTTCTGTTGTTGACCACTAGGGTGTTTACACTTCTGGAGAGGAGAGAGAGGAGAGGAGAGGAGAGGAGAGGAAAGAGAGGAGAGAGAGGAGAGGAGGAGAGAGAGAGGAGAGAGGAGAGGAGGAGAGAGGAGAGGAGAGAGGAGAGGAGAGAGATTAGAAAAGAGAAGTAGTGACAGAGATGGGAGAACATTTCAACAGAATTGTTCTGTCTTTGTCTGCCTGGTCACTGTCCTGTCCCCGTGTCCCTCAGTGTCCAGCCATGCGTCCTCGCTCCTCTCTGCTGGCCAAGAGAAGCCTGCTGCTGCCCACCATCGCTGAGGGCTACGAGGAGCTGACAAGGAACCAGGCTAACATCTCCTCTGAGGACTACCTGCTGTCCATCTGCCAGCTGGCCTGCCCCCCTTTCCCCCCTCAGGGCTCCGTCTCCCCCTCTGATGTCATCAACGCTCGCCAGAAGGACTCTCTAAACCAGAGGTTGTCACGGCTCAACGCTCATGACCGGCGTCCAGCGACCTTTGAGCCTGACCACAGAGAGGAAGCTCATGGGAGAGACATCAGTGATGTCATCAGTGCTCGCCAGGGCGGGAAGAGGGATGGAAACGAAGAGGCTGTGTTTGGTTGCCATGGTACAGTGGATCCCTTGGAGTATCTCTATGGATACCAGGAAAACCCTTCCCCTTTCACCTGTCAGGCAGGGAGCCTGAGGCAGCGATTGGCTGAAGCAAGGGGTGGGAGGAGGGATGGGGAGGGGCCAGAAGGACAGACACGCCCCCATGCGTACAGTTTCTCCCGCTCCTGCCCCATCTCACACCGCAAGAGCAGCTGCCCAGTCCCCACCCTCCAGCCTCAACCTGCCCCCCCAGGCGCCTCCTCCCTGCCCCACACAGCCCCCCAGCCAGCCCCCACCCCTGGAGACAGCCACCACACCCTCCCCGCCAGCCCAGAGGAAGAGGGGAGGAGGCAGGGAGGAGGGGGGAGGCAGAAGGGGAAGCAGTCCCTGATGTCTCAGTGGATGTCAGACTGGCGTGGCTGGGTGTGGAGAGAGGGGGGTATGCGAGCCTCCGCGCCGCCCGCTATCGATGAGATGTGAGCTTCAGGGGGTGTCTCAACACAGACACACACACACAGATCTCAGATCAACACTCTTTTCTGGCAAAAGGAAATGGGGTACATCATCGCAAGGACTCTGCTTTGAGAAGGTTCCAGAAGGTTCCAGAAGGTTCCTTCCCATTGCTGGAATGCCTGGCCACTGAGACTGTGACCAGGTGCGGCATTATGTTGCCAGAGATGGCCCAGAGACCAGCTGCTACAGGCCACCTCAGTGACAGTGGGACTAGATTGTTCAACTGTAAATCATTCTGATCATGTTTTGTTACATTAATAAGTTAATTACTGAATCAGAAAAATATACAAATGAAACACACATACTCGACGCATGCTAGTTCACACACACACACAACCGAATGCAAATGCACAAACACGTGCACACAAAAGCATGCTCTCCCACACACACACAAACAAACATAAATTCACACACAGTGCCACAAACCACATCTGAGACATAACTCTTGACCTAGTCTAGGGAGAGGACTAGAAATCCTCACACATTCCACTGCATGTAATGCTGGTGTAAGCTGATGAACATTTGTGATATCTGACAGACAGTCTTTTTATACATCTGCCTATCTGGGAACTGGGATTGAATAAACAACGTTTTCTTACAGTGTTTTGCTGTGATCGTTACTGTTGCCTGGCTGCTTCGATTGAGCTGCATGGATTTCAGAAACAGTTGGGATCCAGCTGGTTTCTATGGCAACTGTCGAGGGATTCCATGGTGGGTAAACAATAGAATCTTGATTTTGGGCGTAGGTCACACACACACATCCACGCGTACCCACAAACAAACACACGTACACAAACAGATCAAAGACTATGATTGCTAAAGACGTTCATAATTTGTTTCTTTCCACACAGTTGATCTATAAAGACTAGTGCACATTCACAAGTCTTTCCATCGTAAACAACAATTTAACGATTGATTTTCAGTCTCTTCTACCTAGCCTGCACAACTGTTGTCTTTTATAAGCGTAAATCTAAAGATGACCAATAAATAGACACAGTTCACAGGTACATGTGAGAATATGTTTACCCAGACGGTTTGTACACCAAAACAGCCAGACATTTACGTTGTGAAGGGGGGAGAGCAGGCCTGCGGTGACGGGGAGCCTGCAAACAGACCGGTGAAGCAGGAAGACAGTTACATGTTGATATGTTCTCTGGCTGCACTGATGCAGCTTTCAGAACCACAGTGGTGATGTTGTGGTCAGCGCTCAGAGCTAATTATTTAGCGCTGTGGTACAATATCCTGCTGCATTCTGAGAAGCACAGAACATATGGTGTAGGGGGTGGGGGTGAGGGTGAGGTGGGAGGGGGCTGTAGTTACACCAATTTCAGAGTGTAAAAATGTATATTGAATATAAGGTCACTGTGGAGCCCATCTCCTTCATGTATTTGCAATAACCCTAGATCACAGACTTAGAGAACCCTACAGAACATAAACTCAAAATAAGCATATCCATTGGAGTTAAATATGTCTGCCCCAGTGTTCTCCAGTGTCCCTTTGTCTCTGTCTCCCTCTCTCTGTGAGAGGAACACCGAGAACTATAGGGTAAAAGCAAAATCACTCTCCTGTCCCCTATAAATAAAACACAGGAACTATTCCCACACGTGAAATACTGAAGCTGGGAGAACAGTTTGTGTCCGTCATGTATCACGGCTGCGTCTTCACCCACAGAACACCGCACATCTTTATGTGTCTTCTGCAGCCAAACCTCAGAGATGTATATATATGACTCAGACTGCAGACTTAACCCTTGTGTTATCTTCGGGTCATTCTGACCCATCAGTCATTGTGACCCACCGTCGTATTGCGACAAATTTACCTCATACAAAAACAAAGTGAAGCATTTTCTTTTAACTGTCGGGCTGTCTCAGACCCCCCACATTGGAATGGTTAAAAGAAAATTATTTTTATTTGTTTTTGTATTGGGTAAAATTGGGTAAACACAACAATGGTTCGTTATGAACCTTTGGGTCATGTGACCCGAAGGCAGCACGAGGGTTAAAGAACTAGTAAACCCCCTCTCCGGTTTAGTCTCTCTCTCTCTCTCTCTCTCTCTCTCTCTCTCTCTCTCTCTCTCTCTCTCTCTCTCTCTCTCTCTCTCTCTCTCTCTCTCTCTCTCTCTCTCTCTCTCTCTCTCTCTCTCTCTCTCTCGTAGGTGTGTGTTTGTGTGTGTGTAGGTGTGTGTTTGTGTGTGACTGATGATAGACCTGGTGGAAGGTTGCCCGCCCCCCCGTGCGCCAGACTAGCCATCAATACACAGCAGCTCTATTAGAGAAGAGAAAGATGATGACAAAGGTGATGGTGGGTGTGTGTGTGTGTATGGGGGGAGGGTTAGAGGTTACAGATAGATTTAACATCTAATCTGGTAGAATACTAATCAGATGTGTGTGTGCAAGAGAGAGAGAGTGTGTGTGTTCAGCTGGTCTGGGTTGTAACGGGTCATGTTAAGCTCCTAGTTAGACACAAAGGTCAGGCAGCCACACAGCATTCATATACACATGGACACACACACACATTCTCACACACACACACGCACTTACACAGACATATTCTCACACACACATACTCACCCACTCACACACACATTCTCACACACACACACGCACTTACACACACATATTCTTACACACACACACTCTCTTACTAGCTGATAGCTTATAAGTGACCCAGATCTTAAGATACTCATGAGAATGAGCTTGTTCTATGTTAGTGTGTCTGTGTCTGGTTGTCCTGGGAGACCAGTAAACATCCTGTCTGTCTGCAACCAAACTTCACACCCCTCTAGGTGTCAGGGTGTCTCTCTTTCTGGTTCCCTGAGAACAGCATGCCACAGGGTGCCCTCTCTCTCTCTCTCTCTCTCTCTCTCTCTCTCTCTCTCTCTCTCTCTCTCTCTCTCTCTCTCTCTCTCTCTCTCTCTCTCTCTCTCTCTCTCTCTCTCTCTCTCTGTCTCTCTCTCTGCCTCTCTCTGTCTCTCTCTCTGTCTCTCTCTCTGTCTCTCTCTCTGTCTCTCTCTATCTGTCTCTATATTCAAATTCAAATCAAGTGGTTTATCTGTGTCTCTCTTTCTCCTTCTTTCTCTCTTTATCTATCTATCTCTCTCAAATCAAATCAAAATGTATTTGTATAGCCCTTTTTACAAGCAACGCACATGGGCTTCACATACGCCCACAACCAACCAAAAACTGCCCCTCAACCAACCTAAACCCTCAAGGAAGGCAAGGAAAAACTCCCAGAAAAACTCACTAGAGGAAAAAAAATTGAAGAAACCTTGGGAGGAGCAATTCAGTGAGGGATCCCCTCCTCCAGAGACGGCTGGTGGAAGAGAGGTGCAGAACATAGGCTATACAACAGGGAAGTGTCAATGGGTGTTGAAACACCAAAATCCAGTGTTCAACTTGGGTCAGAGTTGTTAAATGTCAGTTTAAGCAGAGGTAGCCACAGGGCTGGGGGACTGTGATCGGCGCAGCATCAGAGGCTCTGTGTCTCTCTTTGTCCCTGTCCATGTCCTCATCTCCACATGCACATTTTCTCCCATCTTGAAAGGTCATCTGATCCAATCCCAGATCTTGGCGTGTCAGTCTTCTGATGCTGGTGCCTTCCCTGAACTGTACAGTGAGCAGGAACAGGACCTGAAAGTAGCGTTGCTCAAGCTCTCAGACGGAACCAATCATCTGAAACTCCACATCATTATTGTCTGGAGGCTTCATCTGAAAAACTGCTGTTGTCCAGTAAACAACACACATAAGAAAACTAAAAGAACAGGAGTTTGAAAAAGAGGAGTACATTTCCCTGCTGCTAATAAAAGACTGAGGTCTGGTCTATGTCTGAGATCTCTGTTCCAGTCTAACAATATAACTACTAATCACTCTGCAGCTTATTACTAATGATTGTAACAATAATTGGTTAACCCTTGTGTTATCTTCGGGTCATTCTGACCCATCAGTCATTGTGACCCACCGTCGTATTGCGACAGATTTACCGCATACAAAGACAAAGTGAAGCATTTTCTTTTAACCGTTGGGCTGTCTCAGACCCCCCACATTGCAAAGTTTAAAAGAAAATTATTTTAATTTGTTTTTGTATTGGGTAAAATTGGGTAAACACAACGATGGTTCGTTATGAACCTTTGGGTCATGTGACCCGAAGGCAGCACGAGGGTTAATATCCCTGTTGATCATGTAAATTATTCAATCTTCTTAGTCGTGTCATCAGATCTTATGAGTCATGTTATTACGTTTTTGTCATATTAATTATCACTGTGGTTTTACACTTGCTATCTTATTAATATTCTTACTATTGAAGGATTAATCACATTACAATTGACTTTCTTGGGTGAGTAAAGTGCTGAATAGTCCAGTTTAGATCTTAGGTAGTGGAACCATGTGAGAGTGCAGGCCATGTTTCCATGAGGTATCAGAAACAGCAGGCAGAATCGGAGTGAGAGAGAGAGAGCTAACCACAGCTGCTGAGGTGTTTATAATTCTCAGTATCATGATGCATGCAACTGACCTTTCACCAGAGATGTGAAGTAACAAAGTACAAATACCTTCGTAGATACTTTCTGGTATCAGTAATTTATACTTTTTAATTTTTCTCACAACTTTTTTACTTTCACTCCTTAAATTTTTTACACAAATATCTGTACTTTGTATTTCTTACATATTCAAACTAGGCTTGTTACTTTAGTTTTAATCTGTATTTGGTGGCATGCTCAATGAAGCATGGCAGAAAGCAACAAGAAGAATGACTAACATTATGGATGAGACAGAGGGAGTTAGCAATATTTCAGAGCCCATACTTCTTTATTTTAACTTGAGTGAAAAAGTATAGTCAGTACTTTTACCAGAGTCTATTTAAACATGAGTATCTGTACTTCTACGTGAGTGAAGGATGTGTGTACTTTTGCCATCTCTGCCTTTCACACACACGCACACACACACACTGCATCGTACACTCACACACATACTAACACACACGCACACACATATGCACGTATTGCTATCACACATACATGTCAGAAACACACACACATATCTACATACACACACATAAACAATGACCCGTCTACAATCACCCTTTCATTCACAACCTAAACGTTTGTCTCGTTTACCAACATCTTGTGACAAGCAGTCACCACGTTGACCCAAATACGAGACCACAGAAACAAAAGACAATACACGGACATACGTATTGTAAATACAATTTTAATTCATAAATTCTTTTTTTATTCATCACTACACTCTTCTTATTAGGCTTCCTCACAACATGTTGCTATTTTGTCCCAGTCCCTTCCCCATAATAAACCTTAGTCAAGTACTAGGTCAAATACAATACGTTTATAAAAGTAGGTTCTAGTCAGGTAAGTGATGGTTAGGTAGGGGTCAAATATATTCTAGAAGAAGATGGGTGACGGATGGGTATGGGCTGAGGTCTGGGTAGTTTTGGGTGGGGGTGGGCTGGGGGTGGGCTGGTGGTGAAGGAAGCAGCGTTGTGGTTAATGAGGGAGTTTCAGTTTCCACTAAGGAAACTTCCCTTGCTCACAGATATACCGTAGCATCAAACATGACTATAAGAGGACCCTGTCTCTCCTCATCTCACACACCTCCAATCATCCATCATCTCAAGCAGGATAACCAGACCTTCTCTGTTCCACGGTGACATGACGACCACCACTACCATGACAACCACTACCATGACAACCAGAGTCCTGATGCTCCTTGCTGTGTTTGTCTGGGTGGCCCAGGCCCAACGTGAGTAGCTCTTATTACCGTGGTAACTGTGTGATTACGACATTATTGCTGTGTAATTATTACATTTTTACTGTGTAATTATCACGTTATTACCGTGTAACTATCACGTTATCACCATGTAACAATCACATTATCACCATGTAACTATCACGTTATTACCATGTAATTATCACGTTATTACCGTGTGTTTTTCATGTTATTAATGTGTTGTTATCATGTTTTTACTCTGTGATGTGTGATTGCTGTCTTTTTACTGTTAATAATACGGCACTGAAAAAGTGGCAAGGTTAGGTATTAAAATATGTCAAAAGAAATATTATTATATGTCTTTATATTACACATTATAAATGACACAGTTGTAGTTTGTCGGTTCTATTCAGGAATACCCGGCAGAAAAGTTATACTTAAAAAATATATATATTTAATACGGATGCCTTAAAAAAGTATGCGTTGGTGGGTATTTAATTATCACATAATATTCCT